>NC_071982.1:13547255-13562885 GCF_026283585.1 Hylaeus volcanicus
TACACCGACAGTCAAGCTCTAATAAAGCACCACTTCATTACCATATCAGCGTTCCAGCTCTATCCCAGCACCACTTCGCAGCTATATTGGCACTCAAGCTCCAATCCAGTGGTACTTCACTGCTACATCGACATCCAAACTCTGCTAGAGCTCCATCTCCTTCCTACGCCATCCAACTATACTTTTTCCTATCAGTTCCTTGCTCCCGACTTTAAAACTTCCTTTCCCTTGAATTTTCCTTTAACCCTGCTCTACGTGAAACTTGACACGATACTTCCACTTGGAATACTAGCACTCCCAACAGTGTAATACTTAATTTTTCACTCTACAAATTACTTAAGGGGTGACAATCGTGCGCGTTGTCGGTGATTTCGATCGGCAGCGGCGCTAGCATCGACGAGGGCCTTGGAAAAGCCTCTGAACCGTTATATAGACCAGGGAAAAGGGTTTAGAGACAAGAGGCGCGAATGTAGGTGAGACAGAGGAAGGCCTTCGCGAAAGAGAAGAGGTGCTGACGCCGTCGTGTAGCTTAAGCTCCACCCCGGCACCGATTGGTCGATGAAACCCTGTCGACAGGGGACGTGCACCCCCGACCCACCTTAAACGACCCTCCTGAAAATATATTATGCAACGCGTAACGTGTGCAGACGCTCGTGGCCGTGATACGCTCCCGAACCTGCACGTACCGCGCTAAGATTCCGCCAGCGATTTTCCGTTGGAAGCACACGGTCGGGACTAGCATCTCGGAAACGATCGGAAATTCGACGATCCTCTCCACTTTCTTTTATGGGATACTAAGTTCAGCGCCGAGCGGCCTGATTAAGGGCGAGATAGGAGCAACATGGCGGCGCGTCGAGATTCCTCGAATCTCCGAAGTCTGAAATAGACGAGGGGATTTGCCTTTAATAATGAACGAACGCTAGAGTCAGAAGCCATATTGACTATTGATTGACGGTGTTTACTCGAAACAGGTCCTCAGGGGCTGTAGCTATGTGTGATCTACAGTACGGGTTTGGCAATCCCGAGGTACCCGAGCTATAGGGGGGCCCCCGATAGACTACCGGGATCTCCGGCGGAGATGTCAGAGAGTCACGAAGAGAGTAGTAATATAAATCCAAAATTAAATGAATATAAAAAGAACACAATCTTATGAATAAATAATAAAACTTACTCGCTCGCTATTGGAAACAGGGCACACAAGGAAGTTACAATTAAATTCTAGACCAACTCACTTTATTCGTTTAGTACATTTATTCTACTTTTTCATTGCGCGCGATTATAATTATAAATATGGCGTAGTTAAAAGAAAATCCAAAGCAACATGGTCCAAACTTGGAAAATAGTTCTCTCTCTAAAAAGTTATCGTTTCATAGATTCTTTCACTTTATTTGTTTATTACATTTATTCTACTTTTTCATTGCGCGCGATTATAATTATAAATATGGCGTAGTTAAAAGAAAATCCAAAGCAACCTGGCCCAAACTTGGGAAATAGTTCTCTCTCTAAACAGTTATCGTTTAATAGATTCTTTTATTATATCTACAAATAGTAAGGACAATTCGCATTATCGCGACGATGAACTATAACTAACCGAGTACCGCAGCCTCACTGTACACCGAAATTCAATTACCTCTGTCTCTCAGCCCGGCTTCATAAGTCTCGTGCAGGCAGAGACATCAGCAACCACGCCACGTATCCCCAAGCACCCAAAATCTCCGCGTGCATTCCAAGAATCCTTCCTGTCGCCTATCCTGGATACTTGTCATTCGCGCCCCCGCCACGCGACGCACAGCCATCGCGAACAACCGCAACACCGGGGTTTAATTCGTTTCGAAATTTGCTTTCAGATCCGCCGGTGAACGGTACCCAACTGGAGCACCAGCACCTGGTCCCGAAGTCTGTCAGCGAATGTGAGTACTCACACTTTTAAAATTTGTCCATTGTCGCAACGTCTTTACGCTTTCGAGCGTACTCGAGGGACCTTCGAGAGTCTCTTGTTTTGCTTTCCGAGGGACTGAGCGCTCGAAAATGTTTCTTTTACGGGGAATACCATTCCCGAAGTCCTTTTGACTTCAGCTAGTGCTGAAGAAGTAGAGAAAAGTCCGAAGATCGATGTATTTGGGAGGAAGTAGTCGAAAATTTCCAAATTGATATCTAGACTGCGGATCTTTATGGAAAATAAAATCCTCGCGAACGTGCCTACAAAAATTGAACCTAAATAGGACTTTATTTTATTCTGTAAATATTGTAACATGAACTTTACTTTTGTTTGCATTTTGTAATTTCTTGCACGTTCAAATTTCCTATAAATGCATAAAGATCCGCAGTGTAGCGATATCTCTTTAGGGAGAATTGCATTAATCGATGTATATCTTTAATTTTTATTTATTTAATTCCCTAATTGTACTCTTATCTAACGAAATTGATATCGATACATGTGCAAAGAAAGCTATCCAGCCGAGGTCGTATTTTTAAACCTAACAAAATTCATATTAAGAGAAATCAATGAAATTTCTTTTTTTATTTTTACCTACTGCATAATGTAAAGAAGTAGAAAGTTCCACGGTCGAGTAATTCCGCGTACGAGTGTTTGGTATGCAGGAGCCCACCACTGGATAATTGGCCTTTCATTCCCCAGTAGAATTCTCCAAAGGACAACCCTGAACGTTCCGTATCGTTTATTCGCGAGGTGTCGTCCCGTCATTCGTCTTTTTATTCCTTTCAACGGTCCCTCTTTTCGTCCCCTTTCGCGGACTTCTACGTCCACAAAAGGACCGCTCTTCTCGAGCCGAGACGAAGAATATACAGAACGGTCGACTGATCTATGCCCGACCGAAGGATCTCCACGCGACTTTTCCATTCGGCCGGCAACGGAAGACCTCGCGAACTTTCTCGTACACCCCCTCCTTATTCTTTCGCGCCTCATCGTCGGGACGAGTTAAAAAGAAACTCCTCCGGCTCCGCGAAAAGCAATGAGAGCCCGATCGATGAGAGAACAGAGGGATTCGTTATCGTGCTATCCACTACCATGGTCGTAGTCGCCGGGGGACCATGCGATCCGCAGAGCGATCTCGTAGCCGAAATTCGAATATTTGTTTGTGAATTTGTGGATTTAGAAACGTATTTGAATGGAAAGCGAAGGGTAGTTTCATAGGATGAGTACGAAATTTAACGTGTAAATTTTTCTGGCGAGATGTAGTTAGAAACGGGGAAGAAAAGTTAACAAATCACGCTCGTCGTAAGAATCAAGGAATTGAAAATCAAACTCAGTAAAAAGCTTTTCCCCGTTAGCGCCCTCAGTATTCCAGTATCTCATACCTATCCATTTGTTCCTGTCTCTATCCATGCTTCATTTTTATGTCACAAACGTTGCATCTTCCCGTTAGCATCTCCCTTATTTAAGAAATAACATGATTTTTAATCATAAAAAAATTGTGTTGGAGGATTTCGACGTATATTTTGTGGACGAGGACGTTTTTTTTCTTGGGAATTTGTTAAGGAAAATCAGGAATTTTAGACGAGGCTTTCAAGAAGAAGCACTGTCTAGTTGTTAAGTTGGTCCCTTCACAGAACAGACTAGAGATGGCGTGAACTGCTACTTTTGAATCACTCGTGATTCAATCACGATGATTTATCACAGTGGTACGTGATTCTTCGTGATCGCTTCTGATTAGTAGAGAACATTCTTTTCACTTTTCACGAATTACGTTGTTCTTAGATTATATATGTATTATAACATGGTCTAAAAGCAATGTTAATATAATTTTAATACAATTTAAATTTGACTCATTTATAGTTTCTTGAATTTCTGCTAAGGGAAGACAGCGAGACACTAACGATAACAATTAACACGAACCGTTTCTGAAACGCCATCTTCCGGATCACGGTCGTGATCGAAGTTTAATCATGACTGCGAGATTGTGATTGTGCGATCATCGTGAAAAATCACTGTTAGTGATTTTTCACGCCATCCCTAGAGCAGACTGATTCCTTCTGATTAGCTCTCCTCTTCCATTCTTACTCAACACTTAACTTATTCGACCCCTTTTCCTGTGAAGTCACCCCTCGTTTTAGATAAAAACTTCTTCCTTATTCCTTCTGATTAGATTCCCTTTTCCATGTTTGCTCGCCACTTAATTTATTCAACACCTTTTCCAGTAAAGTCACCTCTTCTTTTACACAAACCCTTCCTGTCCCTTGTCGCTCGTCCTAGTCAACCAACCACCCAAACGTCATCCCCTAAGTATCTTCCTTATTTGTGGCGTCACGAGAAATCGAACACACCCCTTCTCGACATCTTCTTCCCTCTGGCAGACTTGATTCCCGAAGGAACTAAGAGAAAGATCGCCGGTGTTTCACGAAGTGGTCGTCACGTTCGCGAAGTGGCTTCTCCACCGTCGCGACAAAGGGACGCTCGCGAGGAGAGTTGCCAAGGAAAGGATCCTCGGCTGGGGAGGGAGGAGGCGCGTCAGCATCCGACTTCCGGGTTGCAGGAGCCGCTTCTGACCCGAATCGGCGATTGTTGCTCAGCCGCGAGCGATAAATTCGCGGGTTATATGGGGCGCCGGCCGGGTTCACCAGGGGACGGTCGTCGGGGGTGGGGGGTGTGGCAATGGGTATGTCTCCTCGACCCAGTTCCCGGCGGCCGCAGATTGTACGCACCCGATACGAGCATTTCGCATCCGGGGTGGCGTGTCGAGTGCCTAAATCGTGGCTCGACTCTTCCTCAACCACCCCCTGTTACGAGCACCCTCTCTGAAACCCGGAAATGCGGCTCTTTCGTGACGTCTGACTGGATTCGATGAGTGCGGGTGGAAGCGGGGTGACCAGGGACTCTTGCGAACTCATTGAGGCCGGTTACAGCCGATACCTGACTCAAGGGATGGGATTTAGCGAGTATGTTATAGCTGCGCCCCTGTATAGATTTGGTGAATGTACTACAATTAGAATGTCCAGGGGACTGGAGAGCTTTTTTCAGTGCGATGTTCATTGAGTTGAAATTTAACCCTTTGGACTCGAGAGGTGACTCTCGGTCACCACTAGGTTTTACGCAGCACATCCATCAGCAATAATGTTTCTTTATCCTTTTCCTTTATCCTTTTGTTCTTAAATCCTTTCTGTACATCCACTCAAACGAGTCAATTACTACTTCGGTACTGATTCATTTTAGACACTCAATCTGTGTACTTGGTAACTTTAAAAATGGACTTGTAAAGAATTATATACGAGAAAAATAAATTAATTTTGTACGAATTAGTTTAGGCTCTAAAGAATAATTGCAGGAAAACACTAAGTGATATTTCACTATTAACTCTTTTCGAGAGGTGAGTCTCGGTCACCACTAGGTTTTACGCAGTAAATCAACCAACAATAATGTTTGCTTACGTTTCATTTCTTTGGAACTCAAAGTGTCAATAAAATGAATGTCGGTGCGGTAAAGGTCTGTAAAAGGTGCAGTAAGATTTGAAATTAGTTTGCGATCACGAATCCTACATCGTCCTACATCTTCCAAGTCAATCTAAGCTTAGCGTTCGAGTTACTGGTAGATACCAGAAAAAAAGGCCTCGAGTGCAAAGGGTTAATCAAAATCTTATAGTTGCGCCCTTATTCTAGCCACCCATACTCAAAGACTGAGGGTACGTTTTAATAGCACCCTTAATTATTATATTATAATTAGACTGCGGATCTTTGTGCAAAATAAAATCTTCGCGAACGTGCATACAAAAATTGAAGCTAAATAGGAATTTATTTTATTCTGTAACTATTATAACATGAACTTTACTTTCAATCCTTTTTATATTCATGCGTATTGTTTGCATTTTCTAGGTTCTTGCACATTCAAATTTCCTATAAATGCATAAAGATCCGCAGTCTAATTATAATACTTAATAATACTTTTTTAAATATCATTTTATCCTATAAATGCATAAAGATCCGCAGTCTAATTATAATACTTAATAATACCTTTTTAAATATCATTTTATCGTCAACTTCGAACTTTCAAACGTAACACCATATTTTATTACCATATTTTTCATTTATTTTCTACTTTATAGCGCGACAATAAAATACAAAGAAAATAAAATATCAAAGAGCAATGAAAATAAAATTGTATACTCCTCCGGCATACTCGTTTGCCGTACGTGAAGCGTACTCGTTTCAAAAGTTGGAAGGAGGTATACGCGTCACGATAAAGTGACAATGGCCGCGAAATCCTCGTCGAGCAAATGTTTACCTGTAATACCGTTTCCATGGAATTGTCTTATTCGTCCCGATGGAAGTAATCGATTCTCGCGGATTAAACGCGATATTCACAGTTTTGTTTATAGACACAGCAACGCGAGTAATTTATCCCCCGGCTTCATCCAGCGCGATCGTATCGCGCCCGAGAGCGACGCGTAATTTATATAATTACGGTGGATACTAATTCTCTCATTACCGAGAGTCACAGCGTTAAAACAGAAACCGTGGGCCGAGTTATCGATTCAAAGAGGGTGCAGGCGCCGAGATTAGTTTCCGGATAACGATCGAGCGTGTCCGTCGATAATCGCGTCGTTTCGACGGATTCGATAATCGGTAAATAATTTGACGGCCTGATTTCCTTTGTCCAGTGTATCGTTGTTCGAAAATTTCGTACGCGTCGATCTAGCAACGATTAACGCACAAATCCAGGGGAAGAAAATACCGTGGAAATGGGCCAGAGAAGCGAGCTTTTCTCCGGCGTTTCCGCTCTCGCGGGTTAATTGGTCATTAATTACATAAACATCGTACCGCGCGGAAAACCATTATCCCGCGGTGTTTCCTCGTTTATAATTATGTTCCGCGTTTAGTGCAGCGTATGTAAAACGCGGTTGGGTGGAGTCAGTAAATAGACGCGAGAGGAGCGATTTTTGGCAACCCTGGGAGGGGTTGAACGGGTCTCTTGAAATTAAAATTCAATTATTTTTTGGTAAGCAGCACTCGCCGAACTGTAAACGAAGAATTCGTATTCGCGATGGGGTGCTTAGTTCACGGGATACGACGTCAATTAATAGGATTATATTTTTATACTTTAAAAGGATTAACCCTTTGCGCTCATGTGGCGCCTCTAGGGCGACACATGTAATTTAAAAGTGATTTCTTGAACGTACAATATCAATTTTATTTATTTCAGAATACAGCTAATTATTAATTGAAATAATAACAGATTGAGTCACGAACGATCGTAGACGTTTCTTTTCGAAGTAGAAATTTTGGTTTTACAGAAATTTATTATAAAAATTTATAATAAATCGCGTCTCGCGTCTCGAGCGCAAAGGGTTAAACACGCAGAGGCTAACTGTTAATATTTATAATTTCAGAAAATTCGTTTCACGATAACAATAACCAAATGTGCATAGTAAAATATGACATAAATTTCCTAAAAAAAATAAGCGCATTTCGGAAATGGCCAAGACGCAGCGTCCAATCAATTACAGTCGAATGTGCCGCTCTGAAATTTGATTAGGTTAATTCGATAACGAGCTTATTTCGGTAGGCGACTCTCGGCCGAAGCCCTCCCTGCTTCAGAATTAAACTGCCAAGACACGAATCTGCAGCTCGCGGATGCGATATAAACGACTTAGTTCACGGGGAATGCGGAATGCACCGGTGGAATCCTATTGATTACTTTGGTTTCGCTCGTCGGTTCAGGCGAAGCTATCGATCCCTCGAACGCTACGGGAATTTGAATGATTTTTCGCGATCGTGACGAGCTTGAAAAACCGCACGCTCTGATTTTCAGTGGCTTGCTGTCACGAGACAAAGTCACGAGAACTCCGCGATTTTCTTTTTTCTTTTTTATTTCGATTGACAATAGATATTCATTATTTGTCATATTTGCAAGGAGGAAATAGAATTTAGATAGTAAAAATTCTTCTTCTAACAAGGAAAGCTCTGATTGTTTTGATTTTTGGATATGTTTTAAAGGACCGAAAAATAAGACATACGTATTTTGTTATATTGGCACGTTTTCATATTTAGGGGATGAAACGACCCCCTGAAGTTTCAGCTGCAATAGGCTATTATTATAAACAAATTATTTTTTACAAAATCTAGGGCCAGATTCTATATACAAATTGAAAACCACGAAACTTTTTCTCAAAAAGTTTTCTTGTATCTGTGATAGTTTCGGAGATAGCCTATTGCAGCTGAAATTTTATAAATCAATATAAAAAAATACGTACATCTTATTTTTCGATCCTTTAAAACACATCCAAAAATCGAAACAATCGAAGGCGGACACCTAAAAAGCTTTCCTTGTATTAGGTTGTCCCAAAAGTTTCTTTCGTTTTATTGATAATTAATACGTACACAATATTTTATGTTTTATGTTACATTACAAAATTGTGTACAATTCATTTGCTCCGTTACTGTTACAGCATCAATGTCTAAGAAATTAGATTGTCTATTTATATAAACACTGGCACAGAGAATAATTGAATGCCAACTCACGAAAGAAACTTTTGGGACAACCTAATGAGTACAGTGTTTAGTATTTTACTATAATAATAATTTTTAGAAGCAAGCTAGGAGTACAGGATACAGTATTTATCATTTCACCGTGATAACAATAAACAAAGTAAAGGCGAGGGTCACATAGCGTACCAGGTAAAACAAAGAAAGATCCTCCGCCTAGGCGTGTCACAAGAAAATACACGCATGAATAATTTCCCATTAAAGCACACAATGAAGACAACGTTAAATAAATCGCACACTTGGCCGTGTACACAGTGATTCTACGAGCACGAGATTCGTTAGTCTAATAACCCAGATATACCGTCGCTGAAATTCTGATAGCCTGATATTACCATATCCCCATAATTCAATAATCCCTCTTGGCCGCGATCGTGTGCCAGTCCTCGCGTCCAACATTCCCTAACATGGCCAGTTTACAAATTCCGCACGAAGGCGTCGAATATTAACAACATCGATCGATAAATCCCAAAGGAGAGGAGTGGGGACGACGACGACTTTGATCGCTGGCTTTCCATACGTTACAGTAGCGATCCAGCCGCGTACGCGAACCGGTTCGATAAATCAGTGCGATATCTTCTTGCCGTCTTATCGATTCACAGCCAAGTGTCAAGGCCACTTTCGATGATCATTTAGCATTGCACGAACGGTTGCGTGGGTGTGCAACGCTCGGAGAATGCAATCGCGTGCGCGACGCACGTACGGTGTTTACGTACACGCCAGGATTTACCATTATTGCATCGCTGGCATCGTTGTAATCAATTTTATTCATTGACAACGAGAAGAGTCTCTGATTGTTATGTATTTTAATGGCATTCGAAGCGCGCTTGGAAATATATGGTGCGGTGGTAAATAACATATTTTTACGTGCATGGTTCGCTTAAATTGCGCGCGTCAGAAAAGAACGCGTCGTGGCGCTAGAAAACAATAGTCGATTCTTTCGAATCGAAAATGAGGAATGATATTTTTTCGTAGGAAGCTTCGTTTTCGTAAAAATAAATCGAAAGGTTTGGCTAACCATGTCTGACCACGACTGGCCAGTTCTACTGATTCTAGCATTGTCCAATGTACCATACCTGTTCTATGTAAACTGCAATATTTTAAACGATTACAACTAATCGAAATGGACACTAATAGCTAATTTAGAGCTAATTAGCTCGAAATTCGCGCACGATAGATGTCGAATATCGAGAAAAGGATCAACTGTACTATACGTACATACGAGACATAAAAACGGCGTTTTCAGTCCTCGAAGTTGCAATTCAATCTCGAAGCTGAAATACGAGGCAGGAGTTTCATACTCTGCCCGGAGGAAACTCGCAGCGTATAAGACTGCAATAAATAAGAATCTTGCGTGTCTGAAGCATTTTTCCGCGAAAGTTTTCTCATACTTACCGCCGACGTTCTCCGATAGTGCTCTGAAACAGAATCTCCTTTCTGTACTTACATACGCGTCTCCGGGACGTTTAATATCCTCCACCCCTACGTCTCTTGGCATATAGGAATATTTCATCCCTCCATTATTTCGCTCGAAGCACGAGGGAAAAATTTAACGAGGTTCGGGAATGCTTTCGAAACGATGGGATCAAATAAAAATGAGCATATTGCGAAGAAGTAACGTCGAGGTATATCTTTATACCTTTGGAATTTATTTCTGGACTTTCCATAGTAAATTCAATCGAGATAAATGTAATTTCTATACTTGGTACGGTGCATTGGTACTTTTTTTTTTTTTTTTTTTTTATTAAAGCTATTAAACCCCCTACAGGATTATTAGCAATATAGCTGTGCATATTATCAGTGCATATATACATTTACATTATGATACACGAAGTACAATACGATACAAGAAAACGATTTCGAAAAGGAGTACAGAAACATGAATCAAGTATACTAATAATATTAAGAATAGGCTTATCGTTAAGGATATACAAAATTGTTTTTCAGAAATTTGTAAATAATTAGCTTTTTGTAAAGAACAGGCTTGTACAAAAAAGCATCCACTGTATATGGAGGATAAGATTCGATATAACATAATTTATGAATCATATCATTGCGATCTTTGTCGAATAATGAACATTGCCAGATTGGTACTTGGCACGGTAAATTGTTCAGTTTTCTAGGGTTCAGATGTTTTCGGTTCTAATATACACAGAACCGGAGATCAAGTGGCAATTAAAAGTACGGAGGAATTGCCGCTCGAGGTAATTTAGATTGTCGTTGAACCCATTTTCATCCGCGTGGCGATAAATTCACGGTCGAGCGTCATTTATCTTTACGGACGGGATTTTTTTCGTCCCTCGTCGGAATTGGAAAAGTTCCTCGTCCCTAATTCTCGATGAAGTCGGGCAAGAGCGACGGACGAGTACTTTAATTAGCAAATTTTATTTCGGAGCGATCATCGAGGCGCCAGCGATTTCGAGTGATAATCCATTGTTTGCGTTACCGAATTGGCGAGGCTTACCTTGATGAAAATCGGCCCAAACGTGACCCTGTTAGAAAGGAGGCGCACGTTTGCAGGATTCAGAGGTGATTGGATTTAGGTGCGATTAAGAATAAAAACTAAAACTGTTTTTAGAATGATGCATCGATGGAGAAATAAATGAATCCTTTGCACTCGAGAGGTGACTCTCAGTCGCCATTAGGTTTCACGCAGCGAATCTACGATACCTAATGTTTCTTTAGGTTTAATTTCTTTGGAGCTCGAAGTGTCAATAAAATGATTGTCGACGAGGTAAAGGTGAGCTTATTCTCAAATCTAGATTGTTTAGAATTCGTGCCAATAGAATGCTAAGAAACATCTCGAGTTGCTGGTAGATACCAGAAAAAAAGGCCTCGAGTGGAAAGGGTTAAATTCATAGCTTAAAAAATTTCAAGTGAATTGTAACTCGAAAGCATGGATCGCTGTATATCCTCCCTGGAACTTCAAATCTCTCCAAATTCATCTATAGATCACTCGAAACACTTATTTCTCCCGTACAAGCACAGTCGGAATGAATTTCGTAAATTTTTAAGCGAACTATTTTCAATTTCGTCACTCGTAAGCGAGGCTGCGGTAGGCTTTCCGATTTCCCGGCGACCTCCATTATCAGATCGGGTCGAGAAGCGCGCTGAAAGATCAGCCAGCGATCGAGGCTCGTGATCCAGCTAGCTCCAAAATAGCAGAAGCGAAGTTCATTGTCTGCGACCTTATTCCAGCACGCTTGGGCTTCGTATTCCTGAATGCAGGCCTCGAGACTGCTAACTGGAGCGTGGCACGCAATTTCTATCCTAGACCTTCGTGCATGACGTTTCGCTATCGAGCTCCCGCCGCGATAATTGGTCGGATAACACGGGGATCCTGAGACGATATCGGATTACTTTTCGACCGTACCTGGACGATCTACCGTGATCGTTTTATTACACGATTGCCGATCGCGGACCTTGAGACGTCTGCGATCCGATACTTCCACCACCTTTTTACCGTAATCGTCGATTTTTATTTATAGGTGAAATCCTGCTAGTAAAATTCACAGATGCGCCCTCTGTCCCATAACTAACCGAAATGGCTTTAAAAATAACAGAACTAATTGGAAAATCTTGACATAATCATTTTGTTTATTCAAAATGTTCTCCCTCGGCCGAAATACAACGATTTGCACGTTGAAAAAGTTCATCAAATGGAACTTAACAGAACATAATGTTGATTCTTTGGTCTTTATTTATTTTTCAACGAACGTATATCAACTACTGTCACTTGAGTGTGTGTATCTTGGCTTCTAGTGAACGAAATGTCACGAAACTTTCAGAGATGAATAAAAATTGACAACAAATCATAAAACAATCGGTCATTAGTGGATGACGCCACTGCATTTATTAAACTAGAGCCATTCCGGTTAGTTTTGGGACAGAGGGTGTATATTCCATGTCTGATAAATATATTAATGTCTAATGGAAATAGTTATTTTCGTAACGCAACAGAGCATGGAATGCAGATCTGCGACGATTTTCACGACTTCCTCAAAGAACTTTTCGATATCCGATTTGGATAACTTCCCTCTCGGATTTCGCGTATCCCTGAATTGTGTTTTGGACGCCGCGCGCCGCGGCGCGATATCGCGCGCGGCCGTACATCCACCGATACAAAAGCTGCATTCTCGAGCCAACAAGCACGATGTGTTTTATGTCACTCGAACACCGAATAGCTTGGTTCTGGACTCGCGAAACATCGCATCGCGCCACTTTTCTTCCGTGAAATTGGATTCGGTCCTAACAGAATATTTCACGTTATTAATAGCCTGCAGTTCAATTTGTTTTCTCTTGATTTATCAAACGGCGAACAATAGGAGCGTGTATCCTGAATTTCAATACCCTTCGTTCGTGTTTTGTTACCCTCCTATTCGCTTACTGTTTATTAACCCTTTGCGTTCGAGAGGCGACTATCTATAATATTTAACGTTTCTTTAGGTTTAATTTCCTTGGAGCTCGAAGTGTCAATAAGAGGATCGTAAAGAGTAAAGGTGACTTTATTCTTAAATCCAGATAGCTTAGAATTCATGGCAATAGAATGCTAAGAAACATCTCGAGTCGCTGGGAGATACCAGAAAAAAAGGCCTCGAGTGCAAAGGGTTAATTATAATTGAAGATTCCGTACTTACTGAAGTAGTTTCTATCTTTTCGTGTATTAATTCCGATAAAAAAAAATCAATTATTTTCTCGCTCACAATTCCTGTCACCCAACTACCATTCCCAATTCCACAAGACAGGAAATTCCTCCTCATCTCGTTTCCGGTCGGCAGTGATCTGGCCGCGTTTAGGGGACGAAGATCCGTATTTTCGTTGGGCCGAGATATTCCAAGAACCGCGTTCGATTGATCCGAATTGCGGTCGCGTTTCATGGAAGAAAGGTCGAAGCTAGTTTCACCCGAGGGAACAGAGGGGGTGTTCGTACGGGGTGTACGCGTGAGAGGGGCGACGGTGTCCGTGCAACCCCTGACACGATGAAGTTCGAAGGGAGTAGGGCGCGTGCGGGGGATGGATCGCATGCCTGGCGCCAGTTAACAATCGAGACCCGTGCATTTATGAATAAGGCTGCACAGAAAGCGAAGGAAGGTCGCAGACAATGAACCTCGATCCAGTTCAGGGCCTTAGTCGCACCGCCACGCCGTCGGTCAGGGTGGTTCTGCTGCGTCAGAGGCCAGACCTCGCGGCTGTACAGCGATTCCCACTTTCAGGTGACAATTTTCTTCCTCGCGTATCGTCAAATAAAAGTGGAAATCAATGTTCGTCGTAGGATACGTATAGCACACCCTGTAGAAGATATCGAAACAACACTTTGTACAGTATATACAATCGGTCCCATAAATATTCGTACCCTCTGTGTCTACCGTACAATATTGATTTAAATGGTAAGATTGATTAAATTCAAAAATTCATTTGGTATTATCTAAAATATTATTTAATTTAGTACAAACATTTATGGGATTTGTTGTACAGAGGATACATTTAGGACACCTTGTGTACCACACCTTGTATAGTTGTAGTCATAATTCATTTGGTATTATCTAAAATATTATTTAATTTAGTACAAACATTTATGGGATTTGTTGTACAGAGGATACATTTAGGACACCTCGTGTACCACACCTTGTATAGTTGTAGTCGTAATTTTTATTTCTGCACATCGTGATTCCATACCGTACAAAATTTGTTTAAATGATAAGCTTGATTAAATGCTAGGCTTGGTGTTTCCAAGTGTACGTTACCAAAAATTCATTTGATACTATTTAAAATATTATTTAATTCAGTACAAACATTTATGGGATCGATTGTATAGAGGATACATTTAGGACACCTTGTGTAACAGGTGTACCACACCTTGTATAGTCGTAGTCATAATTTTTATTTCTGCAGATCGTGATTCCATTAAGGATAGAAGGAAGCGATGAGACGATCCTCTATTAGCCAACCCTTAGGTACTATTTGTCTGGCAAATACAAACGAAATCTTTTAATGGTTTCTTCGTCGATTTGTAGGGTCTTCCATTACTATCGTCTGCAAATAGGTTAAACCCTTTGAATGAACAATAAGAGTGTTTTTCGTTTATCTTGAACTCTTTGATATCTCTTTAATGACAGGTAGAATTGTTAGAGAAAGGAAATGGGGTAAATAGGGTGAAAGAGGAACTTAGTATCGAATCCCTCGATGGGACTTACTCAATTTTTAAATCGAATTTCCTTCGCTTCACGTCCACATCGCGTCCAAACAATTTCAGGCAGTTTGGATGTCGTTTGGAAATGGAGTTCGATGGAACTACGGCGGGAGTTATTTAAAAGCGGAAGTGCGGCGAAGGAAACGACCACCCCCGGTCCTCCCCGCTATCGGAAATGGCGTCTTTTCTCGCGGTCGTAAAGCTCTACTAACGTTTCATTAAAACTTCGCTGCGAAAGCGCCCTGGTGTCGTGAATTTAATTAGGACAATTACGATCCTCCGCGCAAAGGATCCGTTACAGTCCACCGTGAGACCCCCCTAGACTAATTTTTACGGCCATTTCGAATTCGCGACATCGTCTCACGACTCTATTCGTCGACAGAGTAAAACATCCAACTCGACGAACTGTTAATATAATTAGATAGATGGAGACGCAGGGGGGAGATGCGATCACAGGATACATCGCATCGGCGTGGAAAGTCTGTCGTTGAGCGAACAAAAAATGCCGGTCGTAATCAGCGATGAAAGCGACACGCTGCTGACCGAGCTCTATCGTTAAATTAAGCTCCGAGCAACGCGAATCATGGTGTCCCGTGCTACCTACAGCTGCTGAAATACGCGGAGGAGTGCTTGTTTGCGGAACGTAGGGCTTTTACGGCTGGCTTCCAAGACCGATAAAATAACATGTATTTTCGTGAACCTTGTTTCTTTCTCGAGGGACTCGACTCCGGGACGGGCTTGACGTGTACTTTCGCGTGAGAAACGAAGAGGGCTAATTAACTATACTATTTTGAGTTTTTCAAAAAGAGGAAGGGGCCAGGTTCACACTGCTCAAGTTTGAATCGCGTGTATCTTTCGAACTAAAGAGCGGCAAACGAAAATTCCAATCGAGCATTCATAAGCAAACGATGAGCAAACGTATGTAAAAAGAAGATTTGGAGTTTTTA
>NC_071982.1:13562895-13600713 GCF_026283585.1 Hylaeus volcanicus
GAGCAAACGTATGTAAAAAGAAGATTTGGAGTTTTTAAAAAAGGGGGTTGGTGTGAAGCTGACCCCGCCGAAATTGAATCGCGTATATCTTTTGAACTGAAAAGGGGTAAATGAAAATTCTAATCGAGCATTCGTGAGCAAACGATGAGCAAACGTATGTAAAAAGAAGATTTGGAGTTTTTAAAAAAGGAAAGGCCAGCTATACTTGATAAACAAATTTCCACGGAATTTGTCTCGATTCGTTCCGAGTTCTACAGTGGATTTC
Organism: Hylaeus volcanicus; assembly: GCF_026283585.1. Lineage (NCBI taxonomy): Eukaryota > Metazoa > Arthropoda > Insecta > Hymenoptera > Colletidae > Hylaeus > Hylaeus volcanicus. The sequence goes on from NC_071982.1 coordinate 13,563,161, forward strand.
TGGTTGGACATGATCGTGGAATAAAGTGAAATTTGTTGGAAATTTTGTCGAAGACGACTCGACGTTGGAATTTCAAATTCGAAGAAAAAGGAGAATGTACGTGCCTGTGCAATATTAAAAGTCAAATATCATTACTAACATACGTAAAATGTACATAATGCATGTCGAATATATTCTGGAATTATTATAACCATCATTTCGTTTTACTCTAGTGCACATACATCTTCGTTGCACTTACCACGTCCTTATTACATTACTTTATATCGCGAACGCATAAAATCCGAAATCTAAATATCAGGTACAATTACGCATTGTTCTTTCGAACGTCATAACGTCGGAATTCCGATTAGTCACTCCCCACTAAACTTTACGAGCGTGCCAGTCTCGAAACGAAAAACCAATAAGGGACCCAAACAAGACTGTAAATAAACGGAGGATTCTCAGCTACCTACACGTTAATCTCGAGAAAGCCAAGAGGAGGAAATTCACTGTTTCCGTCCGAGTAAACGTTTCTTCGCTTTATACACACGCTTGTAAACTTCGAATGCAGCGAGACTAAAAGAACATATTTCGCACGGTTTATTTGAACGGCAAACATTCCCGCCGTTTCCCGAGCAAACATCAGCCGCGGCGTGTCAATAATTTCAGCTTAGAACAAAGTCACGGAGAACGACGTGCGATTTTTCAAGTCGCGGCCGAAGCTTAATCTTCGAAGCATCCGCAAACAACGGTAAGCCACGGCGCCGACGGGAACGATGGACGTGAGACTCCGCGGGCGTGAGCACGCGTTTTAATGAAACCGGAAACTCGGTTTTCCGCGCGCACCAGGTGCGTCAGAGATGGCTATTATTCGCGTTATTACGATTTACGGAGAGTACCTGGGGCAACGGTGGCACAATGGGCGCTGTTCTTTCGTCGTTCCGCGAATTAAAGAACTAAATTCGGTCCAATTAAATTTACGGACAACGGGCCCCTACGGGCTCGATGAAAGAACGACTTTGGGGAACGACTTTGGGGAACCACTCTTGCGTTACCGCGCCATGCGTTTAGACTGGGCCAGAGGTCGTCGAACCTTACCTGCCTTTAAGTGACGTTAGGTCTGAGGCGGTTATCGGGCGTCGAATAAAAGAAATGCGACCAAATCTCAATTTATACTTTTATTTAGCGAGTCACTCCACGAATTAACAGAACTAACTTCTGAACTAACCGTATTCGTTCGCTCAAACGTCACCACGGAAAACACATTCTTTCTTTCCTCTTACGTATCGCTTGCACTCTGTTTAAACAAACACATTAAGGAACATACTAAAGAACATACTAAAGAACATACTAAAGAACATACTACCCGATTCTACGTATCAACATATGTTCGACATTCAAACCAATAATCTACACGTTCAGTCAACGCTATCGCGCAGCACTTACTTCAATTCATTCCTTCAGACGTATCATTTAAAAATGAGCTCGTGTTCATACTCGTTTTCATCAGGATCTCATCTATCCACGTAAAACAAATTTTGTAACAAACTCGACCTCCACAAGCGTGGCTCGCAGCAGAAATGATACTTGCCACTGTTGAACTTGAAGTAATGATTCAGTTTAAATTAACTAGCGCATAGAACAAGTAGATTCGATCGGAAGACGTAATGGAGATACGTATATTATCCCTGTCCGCGGTAATTTTCGTCGTTTTCATTCTCGAACGAGCGTGAAATGCCTTTTGTCCGGCTCAACGGCGTCCAATTATCGAGGTTGTAAATCATGGACGTTTTGAACGTGGAAAGAATCGGCGGTTAAATTTCCGGCCGCGGGAATACGTAGACTCGCGCGTAGTTAAGCTAAAAGGGTAAAATTCGTGGGGTGTGACCCGTCCATCCTAATCGATCGCTCGTGTTGGAAGTAGTGCCATCCTATCTGGTCGCGATTACACAATCGACCCTCGGCTGGGACGACCCTTGCTAAGCCCGCGTTGTACACAACCGTTGCCGGCTTTTACGCTCGCCCCTAAATATCGAAAACGGCCTATCGCGCCGCGATGCCTAATATGGCGGCAAATTTCTCGGTTCGAGGGCGAGGAAGAGGGCGAACGGTTAGCTCTTTACGTGCTTTCTTAACCTTCAGACCTAATTCCACGACGTTCCAGGGATGTTGTTTACATGGAACGTTGCTGTGTACCCGCGACATCGGTCGTCGCTGGAAATTGTTTGTGTTTTGTTTGCGGAGTAGCTTCGAGGTTAGGTTTCGCTTTTGTTTCAAGCAGCCTCTGGCTGTGCCATTACGCAAATTGTTCTTGAAGGTATAATGTAGGTACACTTTGCTTAAGCGAAGCAAAGTACACTTTGCATTTATGATAAGAATAATGTGGCTGTAGTAGGTATTGAAATTGGGGTGACGATTATTAACGCAGTGGCGTCAAGAATTTTTATTTTTATGAACATTACGAGCTTCTCAAGTTTAGCGATGATCTTTTTTTATACGACCTGTATAATACTTCTATATTACCTCGTATATACAGAGGTCACTTTGCACCCGACGTTTAATATTCATTTCGAGCTACCAACGACTCTTCTAAATCACAAACTTACCCAATCCTGCACATCGGTGGCTTAAAGAACACTTTGAGTCTTTCTTCCGCCGTTAATAAGTATGGCGGAAGAAAGTAGAGCCCCAATGGGCTAACATCCGTAATCCTAAGAAGCCCTCTCGTGAAGGATAAAGTATGCTTTATCGCTATTATTCTGGAAAGCCGATCGTCATGGTTCTTAAAATATCGGCTCAGAGTCGAGATTTACGCCGATGACGGCTTTGGCTTTGAATGGTGATGGAATCGAGCGTATTGCAATTATTTAGTATCGAATTCTTGACAGTAGCATCGACAGGATACGTTCGACTGTAACATGAATACCTTGCGGAATTGAAACGGTGCATTCGAGTAGAATCGATTCCCTGTCGAATGGGTTTCATTAAATGCTTCGAAATAATTATTTTTACTTACTTATTTCTAATATCATTACCTGAAATTAAAACGAAACTAACGAGTGTTTCTCTTCTTTATCATATAAAATTTTAATTTCTGTCGCGTTCAAAAGAATTCGTGTTCCATCGTACGAAAATTCCCCTTGAAAAGAAATAGTCGCGTCTCCCCATTAGTTCGCTTAATGGAGGTTTAGGGTACACGGAAAAACCGATCGGGTCCCTGTTAAACGACGCTGTGTTTATTTTTATCTCCGTGCCGGGCAGATGGTAAATCCTTTTATCGTTCAATCCTCTTACGAGTCCAATTCCGAAATACAGTTTTAAAACCTTTTATTCTCCAGCCAAGTGGAGACGTCTCGTTTTCCGTTATCTTCCAGTTTTCGGAGCATGTGCTCCCCTTTTCATCGTTACACGCGTTTATTTTGGGTTTATTGTTAACTATAGTAACCGTATAGGTTCTCCCCTTAATCCTTGTTAAATCAATTCGGATACATTAACGTGGAACTTCTGCGTGGTTACATAAACACGACAAAAGGTCATCAAAAATTTCGTCGAAAGCATCCACTAGACTTTTTGGAGGAAAACAAAGCTAAATTCGTACAGAGTCGAGTAAACTCCGTTCCCGAATAACATATCAAAATTTTATATTCCAATTTCCACTTGCATTTCGTTTATAAATTCATTTGTAAATGCGAATCCGTTGATGGTGTTTCGGAAACGTATGCCAGACGTTACTTTACGAATGAATTTCACATTTTGATTCTTTATTCGGAGATGGAGTTTGTACAACTCTGGGTTGGTAACACTCGCGTTATATATTCCAACGATTTGTAACGAGCTCGCGCTCTCGATAGCCCGACAGGACCCAGTTCGCGGTGAAATATCGGATTGCGCAGGACCGGATACGTCTCCAATCAAATTCTTCGACAGCTGAGTAATTGATTCGACGCGGGAACAGTCATCGTTCGCGCTTAACATCGTCGATGAGAATGGCCAATTAGACCGATTCCACGCCGATACCAGTTCCAGCGTTTCTTTTTTTTCTCTCGATTCGCGTTAATCGTTCTTCTGGCAGGAATTCATGCACGATACCGCCATGGTAACGTTGTAATAAATCCTTTGGAAAGAGTAAAATCCTTCTATCGATGACAATTCGTCAGAACCGAAGTGAAATGTTGCTTCTGGTTCTTTAAAACGAACATAAATTTAACCCGATCTTTAATGAGGTACTGCCAATGGATATAGTCCAGTTAGAATTAATCATTCATAAAGAATGCGTCATCAAAAACCCTCGATACTTCTCCAAACAAACCATAAAGTGCCTATAATTCCCGATTACACTTTCTAAATCGAGAATCGAACCTGTACAAAAATTCGACCTCCTCCGATCGCCTCGAAACTCGAACTAGGGAATAATTCACGTCCCGATAGCCAAATTATTACCTCAAAATTTTCGAGAAAGCGAGATCGGTTCAAGTATTCGCAAACGAACACGCGAATCGAGTCGTTTCGCGAAGCGTGACGCGACGGCCATTTGCAAGCGGACCGTGACGTCAGAACGCGACGGTATCAATCGGCCCACTCGACGGGCCGCGAACGCTCGAACGGCAAAGTCCCCGGGATTTATGCATCGCTCGAACAAAGCTCGTCTCCGTGCCGTGTAAACAACGAGATGCGCCTCGCAGTCGCACGGACTAATGTCGCCTGGTCAACAAGGGCGCGCGTAATGTGTCTACTATTCGAAGCAGCCGTGTCATTCCGTCTCGTGAATAACCAGGTTGCTCGCGTTACTCGAACATCACGGATGCTCGGAATCGCGCTTAATCCGCTTGGCTTACTCCGAGACGTTCCACGGGGAAGTAGTCAAGATTAGAGCGGGAACCGAAAACGAAATCTGTATAATAGAATCTGTGACATCGCATTGGAAATGGGTGATTAAATAAATGTTTCTCTTTTGTTATTTAACACTTTGCACTCGAGGCATTTTTTCTGGTATCTATCAGCAAAGTGGTGAAACGAGACTATGGCCTGGCAAGTAAGGGGAATCAGTAGAAACAGACACCGGTCAGACTTGGGCCACGATGAAAAGAAAGCAGCAAAAATGTTACTCTAGGCAACAACTGAAGAAGTATACCTGTATCAAACGGTAAAATCAGGTAAACCAGTAGAAACAGGCAACAGTTAGACTTGAATAATATTAGGATGTTGGATTTTACTGCGAATACTGTAGACAGCGAGAGCCGTCGTATATTACGAGTTGTTAACTATCAGCAACTCGAGATGCTTTCTTAGCATTCTATTGTCACGAATACTAAGCTTACATTGACTTCGAAAATAAGATCTCTAATTTGAGATTTGAGGATCAGGTCACCTTTGCCTTACCGACAATCATTTTATTGACACTTCGAGTTCCAAGGAAATTGAACCTAAAGAAAACCTAGTAGTGAGTAAGAGTCACCTCTCGAGTGCAAAGGGTTAATAAACTAGACTCTATTATATTCAATCTATATCAAGGAAATTACGTCCGTACCGCACATCTTTCAAAAAACTAAACTGACTGAAAGAAAAATCCATTCACAGGAAACCGACCAAGATTAGTCGTTCAATAAAGGGACCATTCATTAACGCACGTGTTCATTCGTTCAAAGGATATTACATAAACACATCCTATCATGTGTCGATCGATTTTTGTTAGTCGTATATTCCAACACATCGCTTGTTATATAAAAATGTTTATATAAAGCATTCAGTTTTCTGGTATTATTCGTGAAAGCTATCTATGTATTTTAATATGTAGAGGGATGTTTATTATGAAAATGAAGGGGTGAAATAAAGTGGCGCAGCAGGAAGAGTAATCAGTGGAGAACTGGGAGGAAAGTGGAAAAGAGAAATGCAAGGAGAGATGCAGAGGTTGAAAGTTACAGGATGGAAGGCTGGTGGAAGGTAAAAAATAAGAGGAACTTACGGAGGGTGAAAAATAGGAGGAACTTCCCAAGGAAATGGGAAAACAGAAGGGGATCGGAGAGACGTACGAAGGAAGGTGGAAACAAATGAAGAGGTAAAAACGGTTATCTAGAAGAACCTGGAACAAACGGATCCGTAATGCGCAACAATGGATCTGAAATATCTGCAAAGAAGTCTGCCGTTCACGAAGGAAACTTATGTACATAATACGAACATAAACTCGCGGGAACATAGCTCCACGATAGGGTGGAGAGGACATTGAACGAAAGGTACACTGTCGTTCAAAAGTCGGGGATCATCAATCATTGTCAATTCGTAAATTCGCCCCTTTGGTGGAGAGGGTATCGCTGATGAAATGTATACACATATCGGTGTCCTCATCAAAGTTATTAAACTTAAATTCAGTTTTATACGAAAGGGTACATTCTCGTGTCATTTAAACATATAAATTTGAACGCAGATACGAATAACACGATTTTTATTTTCAATATCGGAATATTTTTAAGTACAATTCCAAGGTAATAAATAAGTCTCAAACAGTACCTCGATCTATGTATATCGTGCTTTGTATACCTAAGAAAATATCAGTTTTGATCATTCGAACCCCTTCGATGGCAGATTTTTGAACGACAGTGTATAGGACGGCTCGTGGACAGAGACACCACATACCTGACCACGGATGGAACAGAGAAACCTCGAAACCTCGGCACACACACAGAGACGGCCAACGGCCAGTGGAAACCCGGAGGGTTGGAGGGAGAGAAAGAGGCACAGAGAGGAAACAGAGGAGAGGGAGGTTCCTAACGTGGCGTTAGCGAGCGAAGCAGCGGGGTGGTGGTTGTGGGTGACGGGTTAGGTCGGGTGGGTGGCGGTGGTAGCTACTACACCCGATGGGGTAGTAGTAGGTGCGCACCCTACGCGGATACCAGGTGAGTGGGGCAGAGTACCGACCAACCCCCGGGACAAAACGCGAAAAACCACTTGTACGTCCCAGTCCTGGCTGCTGCCGGTGTCCTGGCGATCCTCCCCCCGCCCCGGGGATCCCTTCTGCCACCCCCTATTCCGTCGATCCCGCTCCGTGGGTTCCTCGAGGCGTCCTGTCGCCAGTCAGTCATTCGGTCAGGCCAGTCCCGCGACCGACGTCGATTCGAATCGCGACTCCTCCTCCGACGCTCGTGTTTCCTTCCATCAGTTTAAATACGACCGCGAGCCGCGCCAGTGTCCCTGACGTCCCTCGTCGATCGAACGCGCGGATCGATCTAGATCCTCGACGCCCACGAGAGGAGCCGCGGGGAGAGAAAGTGTCGACAAGGGGAGAGTGACGACCCAGGCGATGCGAGAAGCACCCTTCATCGATCCAGGTCCAACCAGGAGTGAGACGACGCGGTCCGGGATCCCGAATCTGTGATCCAGAAGGATCGAGGATCCTCAGCGAGTCACCCAGTGCGCGGCCAACCTACCGAGTTCTCCATTCTTTTTTTTTCTTCTTCTTTTCTTTCTTATTTTCATGTCTTCTCATGAAACGCTGCGACCAGGATTGCCTCTGAGTGGTGTGCTCCACGAGCGATGCGAGGGTGGTTCCACGAATTCGTACTTCTGAGTATAAAATGGAGTCTCGTGAGGGGAACGTGCAATGGGGAGCCTTGGCTAACGGGGAAGCAAGATTTCTTGGATGTTTGCTTATTCCGAATTCTTGTAAGGGGTGTTTTTGAATGTTCGAAGTAAACTGTGTCGAGCAGGATGATTATTGGCGGATCGTGTGACGTTAAATTTATTATTAAGAAACCTTCGTGATTGTGATTTGCAAGGAATGAGCACGTAGATGTTAATCCAAGGCGTGGTTCTTCGGGGGAAATGTATTCGGATTCTTTGTGCGCTTTGTTTTCCGTGGAAGATGCAGAGATACGAATCAGAAATCCACCCAGAGGCAATCCTCTTCGGCTCCCCAAAACAGTGAGGCTCCTTTGGGAAGAATTTATCTTCTTTTCTTTCTCGAGGGAAAATGATACTGATATTTCATGAGTAATACTCTGGAACGTCCAGAAAAGGACACCTTTGGTCGAGAAAAAGAAACGTATAAATACTTGTTTCCTTTTCGACAAATTTTATTAACTCAACCAGAGATCAAAATTAACAACTAACAGAAACATTTTTCTTTCGAGACGTTTTTTTTAATTCGCAATCGTCCCAAGAATCGATTCATGACCGGTATAATTCGCGAGTTCATCGCCAATGGGTTTCCATTCGACACGTTGGTTGTTGGTTAATTTTCAAGCATGGTTCGCTCCGTTGTTGAACAAACGGGGCGTCGTAATTGGCTCGGGGAAAACGCGTCGCGATGACTTGTTGCTCGATACGACAGCTTTTGTTCACCCTAAATGTTCTAAAAATATGTGTTTCCTCGCCAGAAGTGGTTAGTGAGAAAGGCAATTAACCCCTTGCTGCCTCGCGCTTCTTCCTCCCCCGGGTTAATAAGGGAGAACACGAATTCGAGGGTGAATAATATTGGACGAGACTTAAACGTAATTGAATTACGCGTTTTCCGAGGCTTGTCGCGTTGTCAAAACTCCCGCCCTTTTAATTATAATCGGCTACCATGTTTTAAAACGATGAGGTTATATTTAAGACTAGCCGTGCCCCGCGCGAAATACTATTTATTTTATGTCGTTCGCATTGGACCGCGTGTTCCTTCGTGAATCAGTAAGTGACTGTCGTTTCTTTTCCGTAACTCAGATGTTTCGATCGATATTTCCGATAGCCGAACCCCGCGGTTTCACCCGTATGGAATATTAACGTTGCAACCCCTTCGGGGTTGAATTTCAAAATATCCTTCCTTATTCCTTGTATACATCACAAAGGAAATCTCTGGGCAAAATTTCAACTTTCTAGATTCAAGGGTTTAGCCTGGACATTGATTGGAATCAGTCGGGGCATCATTCTTATATATATATAGATGATTTTGCGAGGGGAAAAATGACTCGAAAATGACAGAGTTTTTTAATTTAAGCTTTCAATTTTGAGAAAATTGGTCTTGAATCTCTTTAGAGCACTTGTACGACTTGACCAGCATGTCTGACTATTATTCACCATTTCTACTTATATTGCTAATTTATGTTGCTTCTGTTATGTTAGTGTCCATTTCGATCAGTTGTAATCATTTAAGAAATTGCAGTTTGCATAGAAGAGGTATGGTACATTAGACAATGCCAGGATCAGTAGAGCTGGCCAGTCGTGGTCAGACATGGTTAGCCAAACCTTTCGATTTATTTTTACGAAAACGAAGTTTCCTATGAAAAAATATTATTCTTCATTTTCGATTCGTTTTCAAGCAAAGAATCAGTCAGGGCTTCATTCTTATATATCTATAGATCATTTTTAATGAAACCTACACGATAGACTGAAATAAAATTTAAATGTATACATGAATTTTTTTTATGTCATTTAATTCGATAGTATATTAAATATGATTTTTTTTTTAATTGTTGATTGAAATGAACAATTATATTCATACTTATACGAATATAAATTATTCCAGAATCAGAGTGATTTTAGTTCGTGGTATTATATCTTCACATGAAGTATCGAGATAAATCTGTTTAATAGAGTACTGCCCGAAAGGGATTCAAAATTGTATTCAACAAGTGCTTATCGAGAAGTGCACACGCAGGCTGGCCTGGAAAGAAAATCGAAGCCCTCGGGGGCGAAGAGTGACTGCAAAAATGGACAAGCAGTGTCCAATGGAGATGGGGAGTCACCCCTGTCGGGGTAATTTACGATTTCCTGTTCCAACTCGACGCGAGCGACATACTTCCCTTCCATTCGTCAAAGTAAGCAAAGGTCGTCGGTGACGCCATATTTATGCCACTGTTGTCCGGTCGCACGATGCAGAAAAATTGCTTGAAAAACGTCCGGGGAAACGGAAAATCAAAATAAAATAAAAGGGGCATCTTTCATCTTCGAAATTTACACTTGGGAGCAAAATTCCTATACAGCAAAAAATTTAATAACAATTCATTCTAGAATTATTCGACCAATATTTTTTTTTTTTTTTTGCTAAGTCCAGTTAATTACTAAATACTTGTAAGTCCAATATCTAAAACACGTAGTTCAAATATAAACAAGTAATTGCCTCCTCGTAAAACTTTCTTTGTAGAACGGCAGAGTCGAGTCGGTTCCATCGCTGTCCTTGACGTTCGATCGTCGTTTTCCCATTGAATCGGAAAAATTTATTTGAAATTTCTACCCATTGTCCACGACGGCAAGGGAAATTCGATTCACGCGACTCGTTGCGCGATTTCTCGACGTTCAGTTTCGAGCTGAATAGATTCCCCGGGCAGAAGTTGCTCGTCATGAATGCCACCGATCGTGCATGCATACAGAGGCTTTACACGTCGATACATTGTGGCACATATGGGATCAACGTGGGGCGTGATCGATCAGTGACGTGTTACTGAAACAGCCGGCTAACGTTGCTCCTTTCCGCAGTGTCTCATGAATGTCGCGCGTTATGCGAATCGATTTTCGATTGTGCCAATTTTTCCCGTCCTCCTCGCGAGTGACGAGGCACGAGACGTCATTTTCAATTAAAACGATCGCTCGAAATAACATATTAAATTTTTACGTTCGGACGATGCTTGGAACTTTTAATACGAGGAAGTGTTTTATCTTTTGTGGTTTTATTTTTAGCTAGAAGGATGTTCTCTAGAATATTTAAAAAGGCTTGGAAAATTATGTACACAGGCCAAAAGTTGTTAACCTGAAAAGAACCTCTGGGAAGCAAGTTCCTCGTCGTTTATCAACGTCCACGTTGTAAAAGTAGGAGAAAAAGAAAACCGTGTCTCGTGACTACGTGACCATAAAGTTTAGTCTCTAGATTTCCCATTTTCCGTTCTTGGTTCCTATTCAATAAATTCTACGGAGAAGAAAGATATTTCACTAACATTCTTGGCTGTTCGATTGTCCAATTTCGAAATCATCCACACCGGTTTTCCACGGACGAATTTGAAAATCATTCGAGGACGCGACGTTCGCACCGATCACGAAAAAATGACACGCGATCGATCACACGCAGGTGTCATCGAACCAACCGAATGACACAGTTTCACCGTGTCGTGTCCAAGGTACTCAATTTTTCATTGGACTCACGTGTTACGAGTATCATCCCATTTTCATTATTAATCCCCCGCTTGTAATTGCGAACGACGAGCATTTCCCCTCGCGAGTCCTTTATTACTCCTACCTTGGTCAGTTTCGTTATTTCCCGCTCGAACATTTTCATTTCTACTCCAATTCAACCGTAAATTTTTAAACGTAAATTTTCACGAAATATTTTCCTCGTTTTTCGCGTCCGATTCTTTAAAACGTCGCAAACAAGACGGTAAAATGTCTAAAACGAAACGACAACACCTCGATTCCCGTACTTTCGTTTCGTTTTATTCCGTTAAAACCACTCACGTCGAGGAAACAGGAGAATAGTTTAAACTTCTCTTCGAAAGTTTCCAGCTAGATCGAACACGACAAACAATAAGGCCAAAGTGATTTCCCGGACCAGATGGGGTCCAGAGTTTCCCTCAGATTTTATCTCACAGCCCCGTTAGTCTTCTTTTCGCCGTGAATTTTTCTCGCTTCGGTTCGGAAACCGGAATCTCAAGTTTCGCCGTTCGCTAAAAACTTTTCAACCGTGCTTTTCAACCGTGCTTTTCAACCGTGCGAGCCGTGTACGTAAATACAAAGTAGGTTCGTCGGCGGTATGACACACGCGGGATCGATGATGCGCGTACAAGAACTGAGAATACGAGCGTCGATCAGCGGATGCGTCGTCGATGGTGGACGAACGAGGTCGACCCGGTTACGTTGTTACCGTCCTGTCCGTTATTCGGTTTTTACTTCGGCCAGGGACTACGGGGAAGATTGATGACTCTTGGGGGCCCTCTACACATCCGAAAATGGGAGGAAATCTATTCGAGGATTTTGGAAACGCCTTTTCCGCGTCGCGTCCCACGGGGAACTTCTTCGGGTAATTTGCGGAAGGTTAGGTCTCTCTGAATCTCCTGTCGTTAATTTTGATAGCTGTAGTCACTCATAAAAGGGATGGGAATTGGTTTGGGGAGGAAAAAGTCTAATGGGAATGTTGCCTTAGTTTCCAGAATTTTATGTTGATTGATTAAGAATGATTAGGTGGAAGTGGGGATTAATAAATTCTTCATTTTTCTATGTGTTGGAAAAAGATTTTTAACCGACTTCGAAAAGGAGGAGGTTACTCGATTCGACGTGTATATTTTTTTTCTCTTCTTTTTTATAATTTTGAATTAAAATAAGTAATAGTAATCAGAAATTACATTTTTATTTTATCAAAATATTCCTTTTTTCAGGAATATTACTTAAATTATATATAATAAATTTAATTATATATATATTACTTATTTAATATATATTATATATAATAATAAAAATTGTATATATATATATATATTATTTATTTAATATATATTATATATAATAATAAAAATTATATATATAGGTATATAGTATGGTTTAATGACGTTAGGTGAAAATGTGGCTTAATATCGAAGCAATCCAACAAAAAAAAAAAAAAATTGACAATAGAGACGGTGCCCAACAGAAATTTGGCGAAAGTGTGTTCTAACGACTCTTCTCAAAAGGAGCCTCTCTTGAACCTACCCCTTCCCAGAAAGCATTTCAATTTCTCGAGTCCCAGAACTCGGTTTCGATTTCCCACCCAAGTATACCTTCGAATCTCTATAACTCCAATCCCGCTATTTCTAGCGGACTTCCAATCGTGCAACCTTACAAGCAACAATAGAGATAGGGGTCATTCGACCGGAGAGCCGACGAACATTTTCCAGACAGCAGCCCCCGCGTCTATCGACCAAAACGCAACCGTTTATGTACCGTTCGACCTGCTGAAACGTAGTGCGTAACGCGAACAAAAAAAAAAAAAAAAAAACAGACTCGAGGTCGCGCCATGCCGATTACCCAAATTTCCGTAACGCGATACCAGAATTAATTTTCACGCTTGAAAGAAAATCTATCGAGTGCGTCGCGAAAATCCGAGAGCTTCCGCGACGATTCTCTGGAAAGGGGGAGGCCGTGGGCGATCGAGAATAGGATCGTTCGATAAATCAAGGGTGTCTCTGGATGTTATCGGACCGTGTGCCAGTGTCGTGTGTCTGAAAAGCCCCGAAATCGGTCGGTGAACGGAAGAGGACGCGAGATAAGGTGCGCGAGGGAGCGGAAGGAACCATGAGCAACTCAGGAGCCATTCCCCTGATCTTGGTGAAGAAGGAGCAGCTCGTCGAAGGCAAGTAGTCTCAGTCTTTTTATCATTGTCGTGGTCCTCGATTGCGCCGCCCGATGCACTCGTGACCGTTCCCATTGTGCCCGGACGGATGTTTCGCTCCGGAGTCGCCACTCGAGAGGAAACGACGTCAGGGCGTCTTTCTATCGATGGGGGATTCAATAGAGATCTGTGTCGCGCTCGGGGTGTCATCGGGAACATCCAATTTGAGATTTTTCCGCCGGATGAGAGGGTGCTTCTGTACGTTACTCCGCTGATTCGCGTCTGGAACGTATTTCGTCGCTGATAGGAATTGTGTCGCGTTTATGTACCGTTCGATGCATCTACAGGGGAAATGATACTATTGGAATGTCCTCGGGTTTTGAGAGTTATTACATTCGCGACCGGCAGATGTTTTACGTTTCTGATACTGACAGGGAGAACTTTTTAGCTGTCCGTCTTCGATTGTTTCGATTATTGGATATGTTTTGAAGGATCGAAAAATAATATTTCATATTTAGGATGTGAAACGACTCCCTAAAGTATCAGCTGTAATAACAGCTCATCTTCGAAACTATCATAGATACAAGAAAACTTATTTTTCCTATTTTTCGGTCATTCAAAACATATCCAAATATCGAAACAATGGGAGTCGGACACCTAAAAAGCTTTCCTTGCGAGTAGATTTTAATCCGAAACAAATTATAATTTTATTGGACAGGTATCGAACTTGCTGTATACATTTATTTTGTTGAGATACATATCGAAAAATAGCCGAGATACAGTAAATCTTTAGGAACGTTTTTGCTTCGCGGTCTCGTCTGAAACACACCGAACAATTTACTCTGTTAGAAGACGTCAACGTCTGCTGAATGAAAAATTTTCATTGATGAGAACTTGCTATTTTATAAAGGAAATATTTTAAAGGAAATGTACCTTCTACAGTGCTTGAACACTTGTGAGGGTGGGTTTATTTCGATATAGCGCGGTACGAACTTTTTAAGCTAGCACGATGGGGTCAGCTATCGAGTGGCATCGACGGAAAATAGATCAGCTTAAAATAAACATTCGACATCAGTTTCATATTACCCGCAACGTCGTTAAATAATGCTGGTGTTATAATTGCGTCTCTAAAAATAACATTGACGAAACCGACGCTTCCATTGTCTTACATTTCGGCCAGTTAATATTTAGCAAAACCGTCGATTCGTGACACCGTATCTCCTGATACGAAGCGATTATCTAGGATCGTGACTTCCTATTTAAAGCTTGCCCCTAAATGGGAGTTTCACGCGTGCGCGTAAAAAATATGTAGTCAGCCAGGAACTCGTGAAAATTTTCCACCGCGTACACGGTGAGTAGCTCGTTCTCGTGAAAAATAAAAAAAAAAATATACAAAAAGAGTCGTTTGGCTCTGAAATAATTGAGGAAAATTTCGTTCCACAATTTCCACCACGAGTTTCACGTACGCACGTTTTTCACTGTGGAGTTTTAATTCCGGCAGGGGTTTAGAATTCCAACGATAGGGAAGTATGGAGAGGTCAACCAAAATAATGAAAAATAGCGTACCGTATCTCACGAACGATCAATTTAGAATGAACGAAAATGGTAATAAAAATTTGAGTCTGACTGTGTGGTTCTTATTTTTTTTTCCTTTCCGATTAAAAAATTTACATAAGGTTAATGTTATTTTTACTATTTGTTCACGACCCAGTAGAAGATTCATAGACGATATAACGATCGTCTTTTGCATTACTATCGCAATAGCTTTCACTGGTACATATTATAAAATCTAGGTCTGACTATGACCCTCCTATTCTACTGATTCATTGATCGAACGACCTTCTTTTTTATACAAAGCGATACGACTCCTCTTTTCCCTATTAAAGAGCGTATGCATACAACAGTTTCTTTCGCGACCTTTTCAAGTATACCTAAACGATTTCAGAGCATCAAAATCATTATTTTCTCACCTGTTACCCCGACGAGAAACTTCGTCCGACCTGTGGCTTCCTAATTCTACTGACTCGTGCATCGAGCAAGATTCCAATTTACCTTCTGGCCTCCGCGATTGCTCCTCGTTAGGTTTCTCGTCGAAACCAAGCGCCTCGTAACCGAGTTAACCGGAGAAAGGTCCTTTCTCTCTGTCGCTCGTAAATTTCACCCGCGAAAGCTTCTCCCCGCGCGATTTTCTCTAGGATCGTTTTCGTGGCAAATCCACGGCAGCGTGTCTGTTTCCGCCTCGCCTGCCCGTATACGAAAAGGCTAGACCAATCCATCCGCGGATAAGCCTAACGGATCGTTCATTCCACGATTTACCCTGGTGCGTTCGTGCTCGCACCCCTTGTTTTTGTTAAACTTTACCTTCCTGGATTCGCAAGACAATTTCTTGTAGAATTTCTTTCTCGGACCTCCCTTCGATGAAGAAATTTAAGAGACGGGAAGAATTGATAGAATAATTACAACAAAGATTAAATATAAATGCAGTAGGAAGTGTTGAACATTGGATTAAAATCCTAAATGAATTCCTATCCCCTCAGGGGCTGTAACCACGCTTGATCGTGGCTACAGTACGGGTCTGGCGATCCCGAGGTATCCTAGCTATAACACAGTGTCATTTATTGAAATTGTAACTAATGAAATTAACCCTTTGCACTCGAGGTCTTTTTTGGTATCTACTAGCAACTCGAGATGCATTCTTAACATTCTATAGCCACGAATGCTAAGCTTCGAAGTTAGTCGGAAAAGGAGGTCGCCTTTATCTCGTCGACAATCATTTTATCGACAGTTCGAGTTCCAAAGAAACGAAATCGAAACAAACATTATTGTTAGTCGATTTACTGCCAAGAGAGTCACCTCTGGAGTGCAAAGGGTTAATACGAAATCTTCCCTCTCTCTCGATAAAGTTCAAATGAAATCCACCGATCGTCTAGCTCCGAATTCGATACCTCTTCAATATCTCCTTCTCCCCAGGATTTTCAATTCCCAAAATGAATTCCCCGCGCCACCTGGCGCTTTACCGTGAATGGGAATTCCGAAACAAAGCGGCGAGTGTTTGACGTTGCAACGGAATTCGTAGTTGATCCTCTTTCGGCGAGTCTCGCGTAAAACGAGCGGCGTTCCGTCGTTGAGGCGACTTGTTTTCCCGCAAAGCTGGCATTGTACGAGCAACGATATCTGAATGCGGGAGCTCGAGAACAATGGGACGGGCCATCTCCACGGAAATCCTCCGCGGAAATCCTCCGCGGATTACCTTTGGCGTGGCTGTCCGTTGGAAATAACGCCTGTCCGCGAGACGTTCGCTCGAGCTTCCGAGGGGCGAAAAGATACGCGTTTTCCTAGACGCCCTCCGTCTATATTCGGGAGCGACGACGACACAGCTTTTTGTCTGCTCTTCTATCGGCCCAGTCGTTCCGGAGTCGACAAGGGATTGTCGCGCGACAATCGCGGAATCGATACCTCCGGCTTGGCACAGATCTAAGGGATGGCTTTTTTCCCTGACAAGCGAGCGAGCTTTGGGAATTTATTCCGTGCGAACGTCGCGATGGACTCGTTTGGAATTTTTATCGTTCTTTCGGGGTGCTTTCGTGACGCGAAAAATATTTTTTGTTTATCGATAGAGTAAATAATATGTACGGGACTGTCGGTTGAGTAAGACGATGTCGGGTACGTTCGTGGTGGACTTCGGGTTGGAGAAAGATATTACGTAACACAGGAATGTACAGTTATCGATGATCGATATAATTTGTACGAGTACTTCGAGGATGTAGTAATACCTGTAGCAAGTTTGAAATTGATAGGTCTGGTACTTCTTGTTAAATTAATTCGAGATGTTTTGTATATTACAAGGTCTTGGCTACATTCATGGTCAATTTCGGATTGAATATTATATGACAAAAGAATGAATGATTATTAACATTCGATAAAATTTACACGAGTACATCGATAGTCTCTAAATATTCATGCCAAGTTTGGGATTGGTAATCATGGTACATTTTTCAGAATTGATTCACGAAGATGTATCGCAATTTAGGAACTAAAACGAGCAGTATTCGTAGTTGTAACGCGAAATTGAAGCTCGATTTTCCCTCCGATAGGAACGTCTCGGTGAAAATACTCGCGGGAGCCTCGTGATTTACTCGTTCGCGAAACCTATACGTCGACGGCGGAAAGCAGCGGCTTTTAAACCATCCACTGGAAAAGATATACGTTTTCTCGGCCGTACGTAACCCGATCTAAGTTAAATCGGTCGATCGTTAATCTTTAAAGCTCGCCGGGGCACATAATGACCATAGTCGTACGCCTTTTACGAGGTTTAGTAGGTTTAGTTTCAAGGATGAGGCGGCGCAACACGGACACCGAGTAGAAATACCGGGAACGGTTCTGATCGTTACTTCTTTAACGTCGACGATTCGCCACGGGAAATTTCGCTGTAATTCTTGCAAGGAAACCGGGGTAAGTCCCGGAAGAAGGGATTTATCCACGGCCATTAAGCTTGTTACTTTCAAACTATGTAAAACCCACTTATTAAACAGTTAACACATAGTATAGCTGCAAAAATATGAATAATTAATTTTATTTATCGTTATTATTTTTATGAGATTTAAGGATTGCGCGGTTTATGATTTCTTTAGGCCGATCGCACACGGTCGCAACCGATCAGTTTCAAACCACTATGAAACTAGTTGCACGCGACCGTGGATCTAGGTAAAACAAAGATAGCGGAGTAGGTAAAACAAAGAGCGCGAACGGTTTGCAACACTAATTTCAAATCGGTTGCGCCCGTGAGCGTTCGGCCTTAGAGATTACACACGGCGCAACCGACTTGAAATTAGTGTTGCAAACCGTTTGCGCTCTTTGTTTTACCTACTCCACTATCTTTGTTTTACCTAGATCCACGGTTGCATGCAACTAGTTTCAAAGTGGTTTGAAACTGTGAAATGCGGTGTCAGTCGTACGATAGTTGGAAGAACAAGAAAAAGGTATGTTAGGCCGCTCGCACACGGCGCAACCGATTTGAAATTAATGTTGCAAACCGTTTGCGCTCTTTGTTTTACCTACTCCGCTATCTTTGTTTTACCTAGCTCCACGGTCGCATGCAACTAGTTTCATAGTGGTTTGGAACTGATCGGTTGCGCCCGTGTGCGATCGCCCTTAGAGATTGCACGCTGTCAAACCGTACGAAACATTTCTCTTCGACTCCTTCTTATCTTCGCACGACCCTCGTTGACTACTATTCAAAATAGCATCCGACACCCTCGTTAGAATTTCTCCGAGGAATATCCTCGGACGCCACTCGTTCCCCAATAAATCCTAAAAACGCGTCTCGAAAGCACAAGATAAATTTATTTCGAGTCCCTCGAGCTTTCAATTTCCTTGTTATCCGGCCTCGATCCGAGCCGATAAACGGTAAGTGCCGGGATCTTCGTCGAATCCGAGCCATAAATCCGAGAATGGGACGGCGGCGCAGCTTGCGCACGCCAATAACAACCGGGGTGCCGAGAGGGGGGACGATGCAATTTCTTTCCCCTCGAAAATCGAGAGCGATACCGATGCTTAAATGAGCGCCAATTGTCCCCAGGATTCCGGGGGCTCGACGATACTCGGGTGCCACGTGTTGCTCTCGCCACCGTCGAATGTTCGGGGGTGGTGAACAGGGGGAGGGGGGCACCTTATCGGTAATCCCGATTCGCGTTTCCTCTTCTGCCACGCGCCAGCGCAAAACACGCTTCTTGCGAGCAGCTGTTCCCACTTTACGGGCCTCGCTGCGCCTCGGCTCGAACAATGGATGTTATGTCGCGGGACAGTTAATCTCTGACACTCGGTGCGCCACGTACACGCCCGGTAATGTAGCCGTCAGTTCCCGATTCCCCTCCCTCCGCCCCTTTTGTCGCGATTTTCCCAGTTGCGTGCCAGGCATTTCATACAGCGTCCGTCCTTCTTTTTTCTCTAGCCCGTTGAAACGTGAAAAATCGACTTTGGAGGAAAATTCTTCAAGTGGGTCATAGCTCGCGAAGGGGAGCACCGTGTATAGGAATGGTTGCTTTTTTTTTCAGAGCCGATTACGAAGAAAAGTTTCGGCACGTGTACTTCGCGAGACTTAACCATCGTAGGACTTCGACACGTAACGAAATAGAAGCCTGCGCGGAAAATTAGCGAGGAAAACTGACGTAGGACAGGGGGATTAATTTGTTTGGCGACACGAGTAACTAGATACGAAAATTCCACCGGGGTGTTGGTGTTTAATGAATTTCGATCAACGTTTCCATCGCGTCAATTATTATTCGCGTGTATATTTATGTAACTATGGTAATTTATACGTCGAATGCAAATGTTACTTCGTGGGACCGTTATGGATCGCGAAGGGGTTGGTAATTGATACGAAACGTCGATCGAAAAACAAATTCCAGTGATGAAATCGTTCTGTTTTTAGCCTTGCTACCGCGTTAATCGTGGATTTCTTTAGTCGAGGCAAAAAAATCGTTAATTCGATTACTAAGAAAAATCAAAGTTACTTCATAGTTTCCCAAGTGCAACCTCCATCAAACTCGTATTACATCGTCCATTTAATTTTTGAATTCGCGTTAGTATCAATCGATCCCAACATTTCTGATAGTTAATTTGATTATTAAGGGAAATCGAAGGTAGTTACTTCATAGTTTCCCGAGTGCAAACTCCGTCAAACTCATACGTCGTCCTACATCGTCCATTTAATTTTTGAATTCTCACTGTCAGTTTCATTCCCATTTCGTATCGCGTTAGTATATCACTCGATCCCACCATTCCCGATCGATGGAAATTCACCTCCGAAAGACCAAAATAATTAATTCCAATGCCCTTATCAATTCCGAGCCCATTCAATATATCCCCGACTCCCTGCGCGAACGGTCCACTAGTTTCGTTTAATTACCGAAAGTTTAAAACCAGCCAGGCTCGGCCCATCGAGCCCCGGTATCAGCAAGTAAATTTCCCCCGAGTTTATATCGCAGTTTCGCGAATTTCAGTTTAACATGACTCGCCGTGGAACTGGGTTACGCAGGCGCTTCGCGTCCCGTAAAATGTGACGGAAATGAATGAAGAGAAAAGCCTAGGCGTCGGACGTTCACCGAGGGGACACCTTGGCTTTAATTGCTTTTTGAGCGAGATGAGAGAGAGAGAGAGATAGAGAGACCGAGAAAAAAAAACAATTTGTACACTCGGAGTCCCGTGGAAAAGGCGAGGATTTTCCGACGAAGATAAATCTACATTTTACAGAGGGCCACGGGACAGTTAATGAATTCACCGAATTTCTCGCGGGACCGGCCGGTGAAGAAAATCTGGAATACGTTCATTTGCACGCGAATGCTTGCGGGGAAGTTACTTTAGCTCCGTGGTTAGCGTTCCATCGGCCGTTAACCATTTCCTCGTTAACGATACATGAGCTGGGACCTGGAACTTAGGTTCTCAGGTGCTTTATCCTGTATCGTAGCCGAAATATTAATTCGGTCGAGGGTTTAATATTCATTTACTCGATGTCTCGTTACTCGGAACCTCGAGAGTGGAACAGCCTGGCTTTAATATTACGAGTATTCGATGCTGGAAACTCATAAATCATTTCAGTGTTAACACTTTTCATGGAGATAGTTTTCGACTTAATGGCAAATAATGATAAATTCGATATACTTGGCGACGGTAGAGGGTTTAATTAATTTTCAAACCATCGCTGGTCGACAGAAATGAATTTCCCGATAAACAGGAAAAATTGACAAACGGCAATGTTTGGCAAAGAAATTGTCTAATATGACTGGTCTATATTCTATGAAACGAATTTCGAGGCACTTTCTCCTCCCCTCCCTCGCCCAAAGCTTATTTTTCATAGGTTGGTGTTACACCCTGGCGAGAGGTCGGTTTTTAGGCCGAGGCAACGAGCCACAGTGGTAAAATGACGTTTGTGAAACCACGATATAATGAGGCCGAGATTTCAAGTGTCACTGGCAGCCTTTTCGAAGCGGCCTGCTGAAATACAGCCGATTCCGGGAGTGGGTCGTTCATTAGCGACTGAAACTTTTGCGTCTCTATCTCCCGCCACCGTCTTCCCGTTAATTCCCCCTTCCCTCTTTGTTTTCGGGAATTCCGTTCCTTCGTCGCCGCCGTTTGTCTCCCTCGTCGCGCTGTTTTCTCGACGAATGAAAAAGTTCGCCTCGCTGTTAAGAGAAAATACCCAAAGGAGGATGTTTACTTCTTAGATGGAATTTTTGTCGAAGGAAATTCATGGCCCCGAGGCATCTGCTTAACCGTTCGCGACCTCGAGAAAAAGAGTCTCTTTAAAGCTCGCTCAGGATATTTTACAGGATTGCGCGTAAAGCTTTCTCGTCGGGGAGGTTTTCTTCGGCAGCTCCGGAGGAGCTTAGTTATCTGCTGCGCAGCTTCGATGTTATTTAGTTCGACGATGTACAAGTAACTGAAAAAAATCATTTTTCTTCGGAGATTTCCTTTGAACCTGATCTGAAAAAGAACGGCGTCTTGCGAAAGGAACTCCGGGGGTGTTGAGCGGTGAATTCTGTCGGAATTTCTTTTTCTTATTGCCTGAAGCGAATATCCTACGTTTAATGGACGATTGCCTGAAATGGTACCGTTAATTGCTGAATTCATTAAGACGGGTAGATCACTCGATGACTTTTCGTCGGAACCCGTTCGCGAATCCTTGGATCGATATAATATTAGAGTACGATATGGTGATGTTAGAACCCTATGACGTAAAGAAAGACTGTTTAATCTAAGAAATTATAGTCCAAGCTTCGTGAACCCCGATAACAGTTAGCTTGTTGACAATATTTATCTACCCTTGCGTTGTTTCGTGCATTCAAGTTACAAACAGTCCCCAATCGACGGACGACGACGTCTATTCCGGGCTCGATTTGCCTAATCGCGGACGCAAATTCCCCGAGGAAGGTATTTGCCTATGAATCCTCCTGACTTCCGTCGCTCTAACGAGCTTGCAGCGCGTTCCTGGCCGCTACAGCTTCTGCCAACACGAATCTGCATCCGGCTCGAACGGTCCACCATGTTTCACGCGAAACGACGCCCAATTACGGCATTCGCTCCTTTCAAGATCGAATTTCCACCCCGGATTCGAGCCTCAAAGTCTCTGATGTTTCTATTTCTCACGAGCAAACGATTCTTTGACTGCAACAATTAACCCTTTGCGCTCAAAGTCTTTTTTTTTCTGGTATCTACCAGCAACTCGAGATGTTTCTTAGCCTTCTATTGCCATGAATTCTAAACTATCTAGATTTGAGACTAAGTTCACCTCGGCGACAATCATTTTATTGACACTTTATTGAGCTCCAAAGAAATTAAAGCTAAAGAAACATTAGATATTGTAGATTTGCTGCGTGAAACCTACTAGTGACTGAGAGTCACCTCTCGAGTGCAAAGAGTTAAGATCTCACGCGAAAACGATCATTCCTTCGTCGAGATTTTCACGAGGAGAACGAGCCCAAACATGACCCTTTTTCAATTTTCAATTTTTATTTAACCGTCAGAGGTACACGTTCTGGAAATAACGCGCCAGTCACAGGAAGTCCCAATGACCCCAGCCATGTTTAAACAATTCCCGCGTTGCCAGTATCGTTCTAAACGACTCATAAAAATTCAGAATATTAGCTTGAACCTTTCAGAATGAGAATATCATGGAGAAAAATTTTCGTCGAATTTTCAAAATGGCGAAAAAAAATCAGCAAAGAGGCAATGGGTAAAAAAAAAACTATTTTACTAAAAAAATCATAATTCTGGCATTTTTTAATATATTTCGATACAATTAATAACTTATAGCAATTCTAGCTTAAAGTTGCGTTTGGGGTCATTCTGACCCCGGGTGACCACGCAGGGTTAATTGAAGGATTTTCAGAATATTCTTGTAATTAGAAATGATTCGAAAAAGGTCGGAAACCTGTACAATCGATCGATAATACCCCTAAAGAGATAGATTAGAAAGTTTAGAAATTTTATATTGTCTTCACTTGTTGCGGTGATAGACGTGCAGCACCGCTTTGAAGTTACGGTGGCCGTGTGTCGATCGAATTTGTTGGGAAGTCGACGTAGAACGAACGTCAGGCCGTGAAACGCTTCAGGCTCTCCTGTGGTTCGCGTATTGTTTAATATTTCACGCGTTGTGACGTCACAGGCAATTACCGGACGCAGCTGAATCTAATTAATTCGCCGACGGATTGTTATTGAAAACGTTGCCACACGAATGGCCACGGGAGCGTATTAACGCGATCAATGATAAAGACATTCGTCTTTATTGAATCTGAATAATCCGCGCGTGCACTGCTGGCGCGACTGATCGCGTGCACGTTGGTTTAAATTTACGGATTAAAATGTGCGTGCTCTTAGAGCGAAAAGAAATTTAATAATTTATAACCGTTAGACGTTATCCACTATGATATCCAATTAACTTCGAATACAAATTCAATGTTACTAAATACTTTAGAATTAAATATCTCCAACGCTTAAATTAAATAGTTGACAAAAATTCTAGCGGGTTACGATCGATGGAAACTCCAATAAAGACATCTCAGTCTACGTGAACTTTCCCTCCGGATCCGATACCTTGACGAGCGAAATAAATTTGTTCGGCGTTCGTAGCAATAAACAGATAACCTCTTCGCTTCTCCTTCACAGTGATCGAACGCATGGTTACATCGACAGTGCATGTGGTCCGGAGTGTTTCCAAGTCCTTCAGCAAGGCTCGCTCGTTGCGTCAGCTGCAGCTATCGATTGCAGTTGAATTTAATTAATTTGCCGGCCGCTTATCACGACACTGTCGAAATACGCGGCACGTCAATCGCGCGCGACTGTTCATTAATCTACAAAGGCAATCGTGTGTACACGCGCACATGTGCGCGCTGTCAGTTATTACGCAACACATTGTTACGCGCAGAAATTGGCTCATCGAATTAGCGTCGGTGATAGATGGAAAAATTACCGATGTTCTATAAACACGCCACGACACACTTCGATCGAACCGGCCATAAAACCAAAATAAACTGAAAACTTTTCGTTGCCGGAGGTAAAATTGTCTTTTCCTTTCAAATATAAGAAGGGTATTGATTCATAATATCGTAAAACTAAGACACGTTTCCTGGATGTGACACTGTCGTTGAATTATGAATAAATAACAAACGACGAGATTTCTGTGACGTTTACAGGCTGTTCCATTAGTATTCGTACCTTGTCGAAATTAAACGATAGATTCGGTGTTTCCAAATATAGCTTCCATTGCAATATTTAGTAGAAAATTAGTAGTATATAGTCAAAGAATGGTGTATTCCAAGTTCGAATATTTACTAACAAATGAAATGTAAAATAGAACGAACAATTGGCTCCTCCAACGAGAAGTAAACGCCCCAGACATTCGTATTCCCTGAAACAGCCACGAAGACAATTTGTAGCCCCCGTGCTCGAAGTCGAGATCCGTCAGGGTAAAAAAGAAATCTCTGCCCTGTCGGGAATTTCAAATGGGCGATTTCAATTGCAGAACGGGGGTCCCGTTGCGAAAATTAAGGAACCTTACGCGACTTTAAACGAGTTCCACGACGTTGGTCGGAGCTGGCGACTGCTCTCTTCGGGGACCAATGGAATCGGAATGCTCCGAGTATTTGGCAAGCGGTCGAAATTTCGCGGCGAAGTCGCCGTGGAACGCTCCACGGCCGTTTCGCGTTGTCGTCGAAACGATAAATCGCGGAGATTAAATTCTAGGAACGTCGCGATAAATCAAACAATTTTCTCGAGAGGATTCCTGTCCTCCCCGGTTGTTTACCGTCTTCGGAGAAATTTTTCGTTTGCGCGAAGAAAATAGAACGACAGCGGTAGGCCTTTCAGTTTTTCTCGAGGAAAAGGTGAAAATATATATATTTGTTGAGGAGAAACGGATTGTTGGACTTCGCGGAACAATTTCTTTTCGATTTGTTAAACTTTAGAACGAGATAATTTTTTAGTGATTTTATAGGGGAAAAACGTAACTTGTAGCGAGATATCGTCATCGATAGACTGCGAATCTTTATGCGAAATAAAATTTTTGCAAACGTACCTACAATATTTGTACCTAAATAGGAATTCATTTTACTCTGCAAATATTATAACGTGAACTTTACTTTCATTATTTTTATATTCTTGCACATTGTGTGCATTTTGTAGTTTTTCTTGCGCATTCAAACTTTCTATAAATGTATAAAAATCCTCAGTCTAGTCGTCGACCATAATTTATTAATTAAATGAGTTGAACGAAACCATTCACGATCCCGGGGAATATTATTCTGAAATTATTTCTAAAACTGCTTAGCTTTCAGTTGGGGAGGATTGATGATACTTCTTTCCAATGTAAATGGTGTTTCTTCGTATCGTCATGGGAACAAGTACACTCGCGTGACCAGACAGATAATACGGCCTTACCTATCTATTATTCTTCGTGCCATTAACTTTTAATCGGCGAGCGATAAGCTGGCGAGAATGTAACCGTCGATCAGCGACACTGTCGCTTCCCTAACAGAGTCGCATCGTGTCGTTCCCTGTAATTTAAAATTCATTAAATTGCCGCGGAAATTATTCAGCTGTTTCGGTTTCGTCCCTGGAGTGGTCCCGTTCCTGTCTCTATATCCTTCAGGCTTTATTTACCGGTCCAATTTCGAACGAAAAAGATTCTTATAACCTATAGACTTGTATTCATTTCTATGGCAAAAAAAAAATGAATTAAATCATCATCCGAGCCAACCAAATTAAGTTGGGAAACGAACAAGACGTTCGGTAAATCACATGTACTGTTGGGAGAGTGAAAGATCTTCCCCAGGGGGCGTCACGTTACAAAGGGACCACCTCAATACTTCACTCCTCCCATTCGCTGTCAACGACCACGCCCACAAGCGTCTCTGTGTATAACTGAATTGATCGCCGTGTTTCAGAAACGATCAAAGTAGGCGTTTGTCCGTGACACAAAACACTACAGGAGCCCTAATATCGTCTACTTTAATCGTTTGAATTTTTTGGACACCCCCACCTCCCTCTACAACCTTCAACCGGGCCGAAATTAAACTGCAAACGCGACATACAGCACAAGTATCTAGTTTAGTTTTTAAATTGCCCCTTCGCAAGTGACAATCTCCTCCACCTGTCAACGAACAGAGAGGCTCTCGTGCAATAATCGAGCCAGCCGTCCTTGAAACCGTTGTCATTCGAAACCAGGGATTACTGTATCGTTGCTCCCCATCGAAAGCAAAGCTCTAAGGGAGCGGGGGTAGACGCGTGGTCGTGTTCGTGCAAACCGTCGACTCGCGGGCTGAGATTGAAACCGGCGTTTTAATGAGCGTATCGGGGTAATTCGTGCCCTCGTCGCGACACAAGGTCAGGAAAATCAATAGAGCACAGACAACCAGGTAACGATGCCGTGGTCCGATAGCCGTGCGGCATAGGACGGCATTCCGTTTCGCGGTTTGTCGCCTGCGTGCGCTAAGGTCAGTGACAAAAGGGACGGTGTACGGACGGGAACTCGATAGATCTGTCTCGGGTGGGCGGGACTTTCCAATCGGACTTTATTCGTCGGAATGTTGGGGACGTGTTTGTCACATTCGGAGAAAATCTGTGAAGCGATTCTATTGTTGATGTGGAAGTTTGTGATACAGTTTAAAGTGATAAATCAAATATCAAACTAATGGATTATGTGAAGGATGTAATGTGAAAGATAGCATTAAGAACAGTAAAAATTATGGTATAGAAAGATATGATATGTAATATTATACAGAAATTGTAAAGACAGACAGTGTAATCTGATTGTACAATCACGCACTTAAAATAAACGGTTGAAATGGAAAAAATGAGATTCTATTGCCATATGTTGGTATAGTAATATATTAATGTATTGGATTTGTTGGTGGGCGTGGTCGCAGATGAAAAATGGGCGGAGCTTTTGCTATCAGAGTGTTAGGAGCACGTTTGTAACATTCGGAGGTTGAGAAAATCTGTAAAGAGATTCTATTTGGCATATGTTGGTATATTAATATATTAATGTATTGGATTTGTTGGTGGGCGTGGCCGCAGATGAAAAATGGGCGGAGCTTTTGCTATCAGAGTGTTAGGAGCACGTTTGTAACATTCGGAGGTTGAGAAAATCTGTAAAGAGATTCTATTTGCCATATGTTGGTATATTAACATATTGATGTATTGGGTTTGTTGGTGGGCGTGGCCGCAGATGAAGAATAGGCGGAGCCTTTGCTATCGGAGTGTTAGGAGAACGTTTGTAACATTTGGTGCTCAGGATGATCTATAAACAGATTTCGTTGTTGGCGTACTGGCCTATTAGATATGTCAATGGGCGTGGTCATCGATGAGGAATAGGCGGTTCCGGGGATTTAGGCGTTTCCCTCTGTGAAGCATTACAATTTTAAAAGTCACATTGCTAGTATGTACAGTTGAGAGCTTGAAAGATCTTACCTAGGTGGACGTGTTTTCAAAAATAAAAGAATATACAACCCCGTACTCGCAAATAAAATTCCGTCTTTTCTGGCTATGGAATCTTCCTTAGAATGACTCGGAATGACCAAGATCTAGAGACGCTACCGCGTCCATGAAAAACTATAAAGCCACCCCGTATATAACGTGGCGCTACCGCGTATCTTTTACTCGTAAAACTGCGATTCCAACCTAACCTGAGACTTCTTTCATTAACATCTCATCACGCCTGCAATATTTTCTAAATTTTAAGGTATTTTCTTCTTTTTTCCTCCTCGCATCCCGCGCGTCGGCGACGACGAACAGCCTTGTCCCGCCTATCGAAACTCCTCTCGATTCGCATTGATCTCGACGATACCAGGGGCCTGGGCGATGCATAAATTAGTATCACCTTTCATCTTTTATGGAAGTATGAACCGACAGTAGATGAATAACGACGGAAAATGTGGGGTGTATCGACGTTCCCCAGTTCTTGGGCTCTGACTTATTGCCTTCCAAGAGAGAATTGACGTTCTCGGTTCTCGAGCTGTGACTTATTGGTTTCATCGTGGGAACGTTACCAAACGGCATGATATAGAGCCTTCGGTTATAAAAACACGGATATTTAGATTCGAGCGATCCCTTTAAATCGAAATACATCTCGATCCATCTGACAATAGGAAGGTCCGAGTCGATCCTTTCCTGTTTTTACAATTGTTTGAAAAATGCAGAAGGTAGGCTAACTTTCATAAAAATCTTTAAAGGTGTACAGAAAAATTAAATGTATAAAATAGACAAATACTCTATTGGAAATGGGGTATAAATGAATAATAAAATACTAAATTTATAGATTAACTTTAGCTTTATTCTCTAAATTGTCACGAGCAAACTGTGATCTGTTCTCAACAAGAACCTTCGCAAGACTGACCGATGAACGTTGTAAGAAAACCGTAGAAAGAATTTCTAGCTGTATACAGTGCAGTTTTAACACATCTGTTTAGTCTCTAGTAAACTACAGGAAGGGTCCTCTTTAGAGGGTAGGCTGTAGCCTAAACGAAAACTTTCTCTTTCCTTATTCTGCAGCGACAGATATAACCTTTTACATATATTCTCAGTACATTGATTTTTCTAGTAAAATGACATGTTGAATTTTAGTAAATATTCCAACATACTTTATCGTTATAAAATATCGTACATAATTTTCATTTTACGACGTTTAAAAACAAAAACCGCTTCCCCTTCGAGCTCTCTTTCCAAAAATCAGGAACTTTATTGTCCCCTCGCAGTGACGATTGCGAAATTTCGTCCGTGAAATCTGATTTCGTAAGGGCACCGAAGCACGAGCTCGGAAAATGCAGGAAATCGATCGAGAGATCGCGCGATCCAAATGCAATTTTCCTCTGGCTACGTTTTCTCAAGTATCCGGGGGAAACTGGTCCAAGGTCGATGGTTTTCCGTGAAAATTCGACAAAGATCTTTTCCATTATCCTGGTAATATCCGGGAACGGCATGCACCGCGGAAAATCGGGTCGAACGCAGGGGTGGGTGGTTCGAGGGGGTTTGCTACTTCGATCTCGTCGAGGCAACAAATTGACAAATTGAACCAATCAGGTCCCAATATGCTGCAATCGCGAGATGTTCCATGATTTTTTGCTGCTCGATATTTTCCAGACGTACATTACATCGTCGTGCAATGCGATGCCACCGAATCGTGGCTGCATTGTTGGTAATAGTGATAAATTAACGTCTGACACCATTTTGAGGGAGAATTACAGAGATCGACGTAGAAATAGCTTAAATCTTTTCAGAGGGACCATTATTTACTTCGTGTCTCGACTCTTTGTTATAAAGTATTAAAACTCTCCTTTTAACCGACTTCGAAAAGGAGGAGGTTACACAATTCGACATGTATTTCTTTTTTTTTGTTTCAATGATTATATTCGTCTGCGATAGGATCGTTATATCTTTCCGTGTATTAATTTAATACCTCAGGCCTGATTATTATAATAATTTTGTGAACTAGAGAGCTCATTAATCCGTATTGAAACAGGGTTTCCGGAAATATTCGTTGACGATTTTGAGCGCGATCAACAGAGCCAATCAACCGAATTATTACCCATAATATTTAATAATGTCGCACGGGAATGTGTTTGGCTATCGTGTCGGGAGAAATAATATTCGAGTTTAATTCGTTAATCTAATATTTGTGTTTGCGCGAAGCGATCGGAACCAAACGGGAGACGGTGATAACGCAACCACGAGTACCCAGAGTACATTATTTCAACATCGTATCGTCTTCGATGTATGGGTGAACAACAAAGCTAAAATTCAGGATTCCCTCCCGATCGCGATAACTCCTGTTTACGCGTATTTAGCAACATTGGCGTAGAAAGTAGTTCTCGGCGACAGGATCTCCTTCTCCGCAACATGTGCGAGTAATTTATAGCGACCTCGTTGTGTGCCTCGCTCATTGTGGCCAATGGCTCCAGAACTAATTTTCGGGCTAATTAATTTCCCTCGGCCGCGAGTTGTCCGCTAGCTCGTTTCTCATTTCGAAATAACGACAGATTATTTCGTTGGAAACCTCCGCAATTGTTTTCCCGCTACGAAAGAAACACGTAATTTTCTTCCTCCTCTTCAGTTTCAACTTCGTTACCTTTAATTTAGAAAAAAATAATAGGAATAATTTCCTTCCTCTTGGGATCTAAAAATAATCCAAGTCGCTTCGTGTATACAGAGTGTCTACGTATCGGACATACGCAGGGTGCTCATTCTACAACAAATTTCCAACAAAAAATTACTCTTAGTAGACATTTTCTTTGTGTCGCCTCATTCTCGAGAATTTTCACTTTTAATATATTGTCTGCGTCTTCGACTTGACACTCTTTAAAGCAGTATATCCCTAAGTATACTATTCGACAGAGCGTTAAATTTCCCATCTCACTGATGCAAAACCAAAATTTATTACGTAGATTTAACAAGTGAAAAATTAGGTCTATATTTATATCGTGAAAATTTCAAAAAAATTTGACTTTTTCTCTATCCTAAACGTCATTTTCTCCCTAAAACACCACCGTACAATTTTTTTTGGCAATACCATTCAAAAGCTGAGACTTCGAGGAAGTTTTTCCCGAGGAGTGCTCGCCACTACAACTATGTCTTTGAAACCGAAAAAACAGATAGGGAAAAAGTCAAATTTTTTGAAATTTTCACAATGTAAAACTTGACCTAATTTTCCACTTGTTAAATCTACGTAATAAATTTTGGTTTTGCATCAGTGAGATGGGAAATTTAACGCTCTGTCGAATAGTATACTTAGGGATATACTGCTTTAAAGAGTGTCGAGTCGAAAACGCAAAAAGATTATTAAAAGTGAACATTCTCGAGAATAAGGCGACACAAAGAAAATGTCTAAGAGTAATTTTTTGTTGGAAATTTGTTGTAAAATTGACACCCTGGGTATGTCTGAACTTACAAGTAGACACCCTGCGTATAAGGGTGAAGACATCAGTTAGGTTTCAAGAAGAAAGTGTCCGAGGTCGAATAAAATTTCCTCCGAACGGACTTCCGGTTCAACGATCCTCGTAGCAGGTTACCTTCGCGAGCTTGCTGACTCCGGGAAACTCTCTCCGTGAATCTCTTCTCGAATCTTGGAGAAATATGGAAAAAGCGTCGATCGTAGAGAACTCGCGATTATGATGTAGGAAAACCAGAGAGAAATTGGTTTCGAAAGAGATCTTTCCGATTGCCCTCTAGGCATCCCTTTCTATCCCGTGTTACTTTTCTCTCCCCTTTCCCTCCTTCCAGCATATCCGTATTTGGTCAGACTTTTCGCTTAGTTCGCAGCCGTTTCTCGCGGTCAGCTCGACGCGAATTAATGCCAACTCCCTGCGTCTAGATCTCGAAATCGATCTTTTATGAAGAACCATCGATCGCAACAACCACCGCCCTATTCTGATTCGCGATAAATTCTGTCAACTTCTTGGCCACGGTGGTCGAAATGGATTAGGTCGGACGAAAGTTCCAGTAAACGCTCCGTTATATCCGCGCTGTCTTCCTCGGCATTATTAATTCCGCACGGTCACTCGTTCCCGTCAATTCGAAGAAGAAATACGGCGGGTGAACCGCGTGGCTTGTCATCCTAAATTATTAATGTCGTTGCAGAACCGACGAAAATTTCTTTTTGCCCGAGTGAAACGGCTCGGACGATTCTTTAAGTCGACGGTATGCGATTCCAGTGTTTTCCAGTCGCAACTCTGTGGTTTAATTGGAATCAATTGTCCCCAATTTTGTCGCTCGAAAGAGAGGAGTCCGTTTGCACTGTTAATTTGTATTTCAACCTAAGTAGCAAACTCTTAACCGCAAGCGACAGGAATTTTCACTCACCTCGCTTCTGAATAAAACTCGCCACCTTCTCCTCTTTAAAGTAACAAGTTTCACCCCCGAATTAAATATCAAAAACGTTGTCATCGTCTCCAATCGATAGCGATCCCAACTTACCTCGTTCCGCGTTAAAAATCACTCCGCGCTACGTTTTCGTTTTCGAAGCGCGTTGTCCCTAACTTCGTCGCTTCGAAGCAGTCGCTTGTCGATACTCCGGGCGTTTAATAATTTTCAAAGAAAGAAAATTTCCTTCTTGGAAGGTTCCTCGGTATGGGCACGCTTCGTGAAATCTTTAAATGCTTCAATTCCACAAAGTTTCGTAATCTCCGAAGTTTTCTCCATCCTCCATCGTTTCCCGGTCTGCATTTTTTACGCGCCGTTCGTGCCGGAGAATTTTTACGCCGTACACGTAATTGGAATATCAGGCCGTACGATAATAGTCCGCTTTTCTGTTAATGAGCTATTTATAAGCGAAGCCTTTCCTCGCGCGGACGACCTCGCGCTCGTGATTTTCTTTTTATCCCCCGTTTCCCCGCCCCGTTCCACGATTCTGCGCCTTTGTTTTCCTCGATCTCGCCTTTCCGCGTCCCATTCCCGCTCACTGTCTCTCGACGTCCGGTTATTTTTATCCAATTTCCTGTTGTGCGCATAATTGACGATATCGTGGACGAACCGTCCATCCAATGGAGATCCTTCTCAGCTGTGTGACTCGCAGCTTCCTGTTGGATCGAAAGATTTCCTTTCTAATCTTGTATCTCCAAAGTATTCTGGAACCATGTTGCTTTGAAAGTGAATATCTAGTCTGTTGGATTTTTCTTGGACCTCTTTGTTAGTTGAAACAATATTTTCGTTTACTTTGTTACACATCGAAGCTCTGTGTCTCCGCTACTTAATTTTCTGGATGATATTGAATCAGTGTGTCTTTCCACCTCGACAAGTCGATTTTTTCTCCTTTGTTTCGATATCAGTGTCATATGACAGTCATCTAATCTCCCTCCGGTTAGCCACAAGACAAAGTTCATCTTCTTTGCACCATCCACGAGGCGATAATGCTTGCGGGATACCTATCCATTACAACCTCACATACTCCAGGTGTAAACACAATTTACCTAGACACGTGCTTGTTTTAGCTCGCTCTAGACAATCAATCAACACGATACGTACTCACATAAAATTATTCAACAAACATCGTCCAACTAAACTAGAGTACTACGCTACGCTACTAGAGTATTATTCATACAAGGACGATACTCATCTAATTAATTTTTTAATTCCAGTATGCATTTATGCAGCTACTATATAAACCGTTCACTGTACAAATCGATTGACTCCACTTTTTGACAAACTTTAAATTCAAGTGCCAAAGCACTTGATACAGTCGTAACTTTGTATATTTATAATAACTTCCATGAAAAGGAAAGAAATTTCTTCGATACTTATTTGAATTTGTATTTAGAAAGGTAATTTCAAAAAACAATGTGTCATTGTTTCATCGCATTTCTCAACTTTTTGTTTTATACCCGAAAGAAAAATAATAACGGGTCCTTCATCTATTGATCAACGAAAATGAAAATATTCATCCGTTCGTCGGTATATTACTATCAACCAAAATTCAGTGAGTAAATGGTGCCCGCCACGATCATCGATCAGCCTGTTTAATGCGCGAATTTAATCACGGTACCAGCAGAGCACTGCCTCCGTGACAAGTCTTATCCGCCATTTTAGCTAGACATTTGTCCCGGCAGCTGCGTCGCATCCGCCTCCGAAACTTGTCACGCTGAAGGCAGAGGATTCCCAACTTATCCCGGCCTCGAGGGTGCTACTCGTTAGCCTTACTGTTCCACCGTGGGCTCGGGGATCAAAAGGGTCGGTCGTGTACAAGCGCGAACGACCACAAGGATCCCGTGTTCACTGATTTTCCTCCCATTCATGGCCGACGAGAATGCCACGAATCGGAGTTAAGGGACGACCTTGCTTCGAGGAAAACCTCGAAAGTACCTTGGGAAACTGGGTGGAAATCCGGGCGGAGGAAGAAGAAGAATGGAGGACAAATGGAGTTCAGGAAAAAGGAAGCCGAAGGGTTGAGAACCGAATGAATGAGAACCGAAGCGGAGGGAAATTAATATAATTCCAAGAAGAGACAAGAAGGTCAATTATAACGAAGATACAGTCAAGTCTCCACAAATGCACAAATATCTCTACGATAAATGCCATGAAACCATCCCCATCACTGAGGGGTACACCCCTCTGATGTTTGCCGACGAGCTTCGAACGTAGAGGACAGCGAATAAAGAAGAGGACTTTCTACTATTAACATTTTTGTTGTAAAACTTTTACCATGGTGTTCCAGACATTTTTCTGATTAAAATGAGACTAAGCACGATATAATTCGGATGATATTTACCATGCGTCTTTTTTCAGTTAGTGCTCTACGATATATGATACATAATAAGTTGTTACAAGTAAATACGTTGAGAATTACGTCGTGTTTGGACTCATTTTAATCAAAAAAATTCTACAACGAAAATCAGAAAAGTTCTGCAACAAAAGAGTTAATAATAAAAAAGTTTCACCGTTGCATTAAATTGTCTCACTAACATGCTTTGGTGTTTCCGCACCGGTCCTCTTCGTTTATTCCTTTCTTCCTCTTCGTTCCTTTATTATTTGTATAAACTCCTTGCACTTTGGCCGCGCGCTCAGATTCTTGTAGTTCCTGTAGTTCCTTCTTGTAGGAACTTCCCGTTACGATTTAATAAACCTCCCTATAAGTCTCTATAACAAAAGTGTCGTGTTTTTAATCTCGCGACACGGGATCCAACGGTGCGACGAAGTCTTTGACGATAAATCTAAAAATAAATAGACGGTGAATGGGGATAGAGGCGTTCACGACGTTGCATAATTTCGTATTTATAAATTTCCCCAAACCAAAAGTGGTCGACCTTTCCGCGCTGACGTCACCGAGATTATCGGACGCGGAGTTCTAACGCGCGGGATCTAACACACCTCGAAGTCGAACCTTGGGGTAGTCGCCAAAGCGATCCCTAAATCGGTGCACGTTCTGAAATTACAATGGCCGGTTTTCTGCTCGATCGGGCGTCTGTACGGAACAGGTATTTCAGGTCACCAGACGCGAATTAATACCGTCCCTGAATGAACATCGAGTTACCGATTTGCATAAGCCTCTAACCGCGAAACTTATGCATTATGCGTGCACCCGAGGTCGCGCGAGCCGTACCGTGACCCTGTTTGACCCTACGAAAGTGTGCCGCGCAAACGACGATCGTCCAGCGAAGAAAACGATCTTCTATTTATATAAACGGCTCGTCGAGTATTCCACGGTACAATGGAAATTTCGTTATTGTCAGTAACAGGTGGACTTACGGCGGATACTACTCGAGCAATTTAATATTTATTTTACTCCTCTCCGAAGCCGCAAACGCTTAAAAATTGGTTGACTTCTTCGATACACCGAGCCCACTTTGGAGAACGAATGTTTCTCACGCGCCATCCTTTGGAAAACGATCCAGAGTGGGTAACTGCCTCAATAGGAAAGGGAATACAATGCCTCAGGAGGAAATATATTGTTCAAATAACGGAAGTTCCACTGTACATACATACCATAGGAAGGTGTACTTAAGTATCGGAGAGGAGTGTACATACAGTATACCGGCGAACAGCTTTCGCGAGTACCGGGAGTTTGTAAAGCTCTCAATTTACAATGCGGAACTTCCGGCTGAAGCCGAGTGCGCGAATCACTGTTAAAGAATAACTCGTGTTTTGCGGAAGAACGCCATCGAACTTTACCGAGACTTCGAAAGCCTCGATCTTCGATACCGAGCTACGATATATATCCAAATAATTGTGATAATGCATACTTTTACACGAAGCTTAAAAGTTCTGAAGAGAGACTTCGTAGAGCAAATGTGAAACAAAAGTTTGCTGCCAGTTTGGAAGTTTCCCAACAACCCAGGACGCCGAATTACGAAATTATTAAATCCTCTGTGATGATACAAGGTGTATTTCTGCGTTAAAGTTGACAGACGTAAGAAGAAAGTTCGCAAACTGTTGTAAACAGGGGGCTGGGGGGGGAGCCAGCCATGTCCAGAAATTAAGCTCCCGGTGCCGGCAGATGTCTCCTGCATTTCGCGGCGGTTGGCACTTTACGAAATTGCCACAAGATATCGCGCACGGTCGTTTCTGTTCCTCGCGAGCCGGATGCACGGTACGCGATCATCGTCGCGTCGGACTCCGCAGCAGTTCCGAGACTTTGCAGCCTAGTTTCGCGACGGCCCACTCTGGCTCGAAAGTGGCAAAACTTGAGACACTGTTGCCAGCTACGAAGAAATACACGCCTCGCTCGACGTGACGCGTATGTGGCGTAAATGAAAATGCATGTACCCTCTGCGTTTGTTGTTGAAGGTGTCATATTTTGATTGATACATAGCAGAAAGTTACTTCCTTAAAAATACAAGTAGAAGTTAATATTCGTAGCTTCCATGGAAGTTACGCAATTAAAATAAGTATTACGTGTTATTCAACCTCCCAGTGAGTTGTACATTTTTGGTCTTTTCGGTAGAAATTCTAATCAAGAAATAAATCAATCGAATCTTGCATCTCTGGCTCGTTTTTAGAAATGACTGTTTAATTATTAATTGTCAGATACCATTGGAGTGTTTCTGTCGGACCAACGACCTCGGCGATAGTTTCTGGTATCGCGACCCAGATAGCGAGCATGTTTCGAGGTGTGAGATGTCGCCGGGACGTTTTCGACCGCGGACGAGGCCAATTGCAACCCCTTTCCAAGCCCCTCGCCGTCCTTTTCCACCTTTCAGCGCCGCCAGGAGACTCGTCCGCGAGATGGGTTAAGCAAAACAATGCAGGATTTACTGTCAAAGTCGAAACGACCATTGTCTGGCGACCTTTGAGAGGGTTTCGCGCCTTTTAAAGTCCGCAAACGACGTACTTGTAGCGGCACCGCTGCACCCCAGGCATAATTCGTCTATCTCTAGCCCTCTGTGCGCCCTAATCGGGACGATTTTATTGGTTTCGACTGCTATATCTACCTCAGACAGCGAACAACCCTGGGAACCACTAGTTTGCACACGCTGCTCCAACTGCTAAATGATAGTGAGAGATTACTGCGTCTGGGGTTCGCAGAAAATCTGAGAAACTTTGGTTGGAAGGAAAATTAAGTGACAATGAGGGTGCAAGGTGCATTGCTGGGATTTATTGTAGGCAAAAATTCAATGGGGAAATTCATCTATAAATCTAAATATGAAACGAACATCAGATGTCTCCAGCCTCAGCTTCGAAGCTCGACGTAATATTACGTCAGTGGTGTCCACCCAAAAATTCGAAACAGACTTAATGTTATACTATCCTCGATTATTCATAGATTCAAAAATAATATAAACGTACATCAGAGGCCCTCAGCCACAGCTTCAAAGCTCGACGTAATATTACGTCGGTG
>NC_071982.1:13600723-13611490 GCF_026283585.1 Hylaeus volcanicus
AGGCCCTCAGCCACAGCTTCAAAGCTCGACGTAATATTACGTCGGTGTTGTCCACCCAAAAATTCAAAACCGACGTAACATTACACTATCCTCAATCATCCATACATTCAAAAGTAATATAAACGTACATCAGAGGCCTTCAGCCACAGATTCAAAGCTGGACGTACTATTACGTCGGTGACGAATATATTCCTAAGTTAAATAGACACTTGTCCCTAAGTACATCGCGAATCTCTTTCCTTGTCGAAAGCAGATCGACCAGCGATCGCTGAGATTAGTTCTGTTTCCATATAGTTCACGGCCTAACCTCGTTAACGACTGCAATTTCTCAGAGCCACCTTTCCCCCGTCGATCGACCCGTAGTTCATTGTCTCCCGTTCCCCAAGCGACGACTAATCGCGTCGGCGAGAAATCGGTGCTCCCCGCGGCGCGGAATGCAACGCGCGTTTGCGAGCATTCCGTGGCACGAGCGACGGGGTCTAATCAAACGTGCCTCGCAGTCGGGGTACACGTGACTCGCGTTTCATTTAATCGCCGATGCCGCCACCCACCCTTCCTCCTCTGACTGAAAGGGACGAAGACGAATGGAACGACTCGATAAACGAAAATCGATAATCGATTCCGCTTAAGGAGAAGGACGCGGGGGTTGACCATGTATCCGACAGACAAAGGAGGTGGAAAGAAGCGCGTTGAACCTGTAATGGGGTAAAGTATTTGCAATTCTTACTACGTCATTCTTTCTCAAAAAACAAAATCATAATCTTCGACATGTTTTTGGTTATCGTTATTTTCAATTACAGTGGAAGATTCTGAGTACTTAGTACGAGTATGAGTATTTAGGGGTAATATGAATACATTTCTCTGTATTTTATCTGTATTTAAAATCCAGATTCAAAGGGTGGACCGACGAGATTGTAAATATGAACTTTTTCGCGTTCGCTGTTGAGAGTATTCCATTAATTAGTGCCAAGGCGCCTCACGCACGAATGGGTTTTTAGATCGCGCTGCGTGAGTCTAATTCTCTTTCGTGAGAGAGTCGCCCTTTTTGTCCATCTGGACATTGTCTGACTTGCACTCCACTTCCTTATACGCTTAGCATAACAAATGTACGAGTGCCCGTCAGGATTGACACCGCAATAAATATACGATGTCGCGTGTGTTTAGGCAATCGGGAATCACACAAATTTGTTGAACATTCCAAGTGCACTCGCGGAACAGCGAGGTCGAACAATGAACGACGTTTCGTTAAATATTTAACTAGATGGTCTGCTCTGCACGGCTGTATGTATTATGCACCCGTTTAAATATAAACAGGACGCTACAGAGGCAGTGGTTCTCACAGTACATATTGTTAATTATTTTCTTGACGTATTTAATAACCATTTTTTTTTGTGTGAACGTACTTATAGTATTTAAAATAGGGAGTAAGAACCGAACTTTTGCTCCTTCATATTCTTCTTTCAATTGATTATCGATCAAGTCTGATCGTTGTCTGTTTCTACTGATTCGTCAGAATATTATCTACTTTTACTACTTTCTTCTTCCTTTGAAGGTGCTTTACCATACCATAAACCACGGAAAATCTAATTCGGCGAAAGTACGCGGTACACTCTGCGAATTCTTCCTAGACTTTCCATAATTGTAACGTCAACCGTTGCCCGCGTAATAATTTCCAGTCGCGATTAAATCGCGGCAGGGTCCCGATCGAAGAAAGGTACCGCTTAACAGAAACAGAAAGAAACAGAATTAAGGGTAGCAGCCCAGGTCCGAGCAATCCGTAGTCGATAGAATTAGAAGGATTAATCGATAGGAGGGGAGCAATTTATATCGGCGCTCGCACCTTACCGTCGGCCGTCTCCGCGATTTTCCACGACCGATCGATCATCGATAATTGCTTGCCGCTCGATCGACG
This sequence comes from Hylaeus volcanicus, assembly GCF_026283585.1. Lineage (NCBI taxonomy): Eukaryota > Metazoa > Arthropoda > Insecta > Hymenoptera > Colletidae > Hylaeus > Hylaeus volcanicus. Next base: position 13,602,636 of record NC_071982.1, read on the forward strand.
TCGTTCGTCTATCGGCGATTAATTTTTTTATTTCCCGTCAGCCCCCGCCCGTCCGCGTTTCTATTCGAGTTAAACGCTCGAACGACCCTGCCTGCAGGCCTGTTAACGAGAATCGAACTCAGGGCGCGCTTCCATTGTCGTTTCGTCGACGTCGAGGCCTTCTCCGCGGTCAGGATGGTTCGCTGGAAGGTCGAAGCCCTCGAGGCCACGTCGAGGGTGTCGGTCTCGTTAAGAGATTCTTCTTCTTTTTTTCTTTTTTCTTTTTCCAAAAGTTTCCAAGCGCTGAAACCGCGGCTGCTGAGGGAACGATTGTTCAATTTTTCTCGAGTCGAGTGTCCGAACACTCGGCCGTTTCAAATGTCTGAAGAATGTAATTCGAGTACACTCGAGTATTGAGACACCGTTCGAATGTTTCGTGCATTCGGCACCTCGGTATTTCGTTTGATACGATTCGAATATCACTCGGATACTCGGCTCGAGTGTTTAAGGATTCGAATATCGCAAAGCTCGAAATAATTAGCGAGTACTAGTGGAATACTCCACCAATAAACCACCGTGTTTCTCCATCAACAAATTTCTAACAAGATTTCCTAATGATCTCGCGATTTCTATAAAAATGAAACTAAGAAACCGAAGCATTCCCCTGACGTTGAATTATCCGAATAGCGAGGTAGCTGGTCAGTGGTTCGTTTTCAGCATAGAGTTAATTAGCTGATTGCAAATTCGATCGGGCAATTCCGGGGGATATTTAATTGCATGCCTTGGGCAGCTCGACCAGTCAGCTCGATGAGAGACCGGGCCTCGCGGTTCAGAGGTCTCCAGACGCTCGCGGAATTGTCCCTATCTCAATCGTTGCTCGCGTTGTTCACAATGAGTCGGTCAGCCGAATATTCGCCGTGCGGTTTCCATGGACGATCGATGGGACGGATCGATCATCGTTAGACGGTTGGGTCAGCGCACACAGGGAGCTCGCAGTAGCAAACAATGTGCCTGCTGGAGAATCCAGTCGTGCGTTAAGCTCCGCAGCCTCTGTGATTGGCGCCACTGTCTATCGGCAGCGGTTGAGTTTGGTTGTGGGTTTCGGAAAATGGAAAGAAAGAATTTGGAAACAAAGGTTTTCGGGAATGTAGAAATAGTGCGAGCAGACTAAACGAAAGAAGAAGTACGAAGAAGCTAGCATACTTCTACTAGAAAAGTGGTGAAAGGAGACTGTGGCCAGGCAAGTAAGGCGAATCAGTAGAAACAGACACTGGTCAGACTTGGGCCACGATGAAATGAAAGCAGCAAAAATGGTACTCTAGATGACAACTGAAGAAGTGTACTTGTATCAAATGGTCAAATCAGGTGAACCAGTAGAAACAGGCAACAGTTAGACCTGAATAATATTAGGATGTTGCATCGAAAAACATCGACATACGTACACCCTCGCTCAGAAGTACGTGGACACTCGCTTAATAGAAATAAATATCTAATCAAAGTTGGGAATGTACGTATTAATATCAATTATATCGTTTATCTTTCGATATGTTTATGTTGTATTAGCGAATATATTTTATTAATGGATTTTTCTAATATCGCATTAGTAACGATCAAAGTTATAAAGATAACTAGATAATATTAAAATTTCTTTTACCAAACTCGGATACTATTAATTTCTTCATATTTTGTAATATTTCGCCATAAATGTTATTGATATATTCAAGATGTTTCCAAACTTTTCTATCTAAACGATCCCACAGTTCGACTATAAAATTAAATACGGCAGTCGAAACATTTAATATCATTAAATGTTGTTAAATATCCAATATAGAATTTAGCAACAAAAGTTGTATAGCAATGATTTACGGTGTGTATTAATTGTTCATTGAAAATAGTACGTGTCCACATATTTATAAGCGAGGGTGTATATGAAAAGAGATAAGAGAAGAGATAAAAGAGAAGCACAGTGGCAATAACAGAAGGAAAGCTCTCGAAAAGCAGAAGGCTCCCAAGAAGAAGTAATAGACGCCTGCAATCAGACTTCTCGCTGAAAGTCTAGAGGAATTTCCTGGAAGAAAATTGAAAGCAATAACCGTCCTGCTTTCCTGAAACGAATAAAATTTTGGAAAGTAAAATAAGCCCAGGCAAACTCGTTGCTTCCGGAATTATTCGAGAATCTTCCTCGAGCGCAACGAAAACGTCCAAGATTCCCAACTTCCGTGGAGCTCTCGCCCCGATCCGTCAAATTGGCGCGAGGATTATTATGCAGGAAAGTTTCTAACGCGGAATCACACGCCTCGCAGGTGAGACGTTCATTACTTACGCGCGAACGATGCTCTATCGGAATTACATCCTTAGGTTCTAAGCAATAACTCTAATCCCTCTCGCACCTCATCCCTCCCGGGTCCTCTCGTTCCTCCGTGTCCTCGTTGGCCCCGTTTCAGTGTTACGCGATTGCAATTAAGTTTTCCAACGCGGATGCTGAGCCTGAACTCGTGTAATTGAAACATCGAATTTCTCGTCGTGCTGGATTCGAATCGGCGAACGTTTGAAAACGTTATAGAAAATACATTGCACACCTTGGCAAGGTGCGTATGAAGGTTCTATTATTATATATTTCGTTGTCCAGAACGGAATACACCCTCAAAGGTTTTCGTCTAGTTTTGAGTTCCACAAAGTTTGACGCCGTCGCGTTCGATAGTTTCCTAAAAATAAGCTCTCGAATATCACCTAAGTTTCGAAACTCCATACTAGATCCTCCAAGGTGTGCTCTGGTCTGGACACGGGAAAACTAGGTCATGTGGGAAATTTATAAAATGGAACCTGTCCAAAATATTAGCTGGATACTTTATAACGTTATTTATAGGTACCCTACCAAGGCACAGAAATTTTCTCATCCGAAAATACGTAACAGCTAAACAACCATAAATTCTGCATGCTCGATTCATGAGATAAAGATGTCTTGATCGTTGTAGTACTCTCAGCAGGCTGAGCGAATGACGCTCAATGAATTATTATCAATCGCAAGTTTTAAATACCGAATTTATTTAACATCATAATTATCCTACCACTATTTTCGTATTTGTTAAAAATATTTAACATAGATTTATTGGAACCCTGACAACGATTAAACGGAGTTTAAAATTATATTTTATGCCACCGAAATTTGATTTATATTCGTGCCACCCCTCGTCCGTACACCCCATTTTCGAAGGGTCGTTCCTCCCAGCTCGCCGAAAAATAAAACCGGGCGCGGTTCTCGAGAGGAGCGTCCAAAATATTATTTAAACAATAAACGATCGTTCCACTGCTTGCTTAAATTTTGAAAAACCACCATGAAGTATCGTCTAAAATGATGTTAAATATTCGTCTAAAGAAAAATGAATTAACATCGATCACTCGAAGAGCACGGAGGAAAGAGTGGCCGTCCATCATTTCGAAATTTTAATCTAGGTAAGAATTTTGCCCATCGTTCCACCTTGTATCCGGGGAATATACCGGGTGCACCGCACGATAATAAAGTGTACGTGTATGTGCGCGGATCGGAGACGCAGACTCCGCTGTATCGATCCGGCCTGGAAAGAGAGGAGAACAGGGCCTCGGGATCGCGATGAATCGAGTGAGACGCGACCGAAAGAGGGAAAGAGAAAACGGCTGGGGGCCGTGAGAGGGAAGAGGTGAGCGGAAGACGAACTGATAGCGGAGAGAAGAGGACAGATTATACGGAGCGAGATAAAAAGATCGCGCGGCCGTAAGTGGGCCGTAGATAAGAAGAAACCGAACCAGTGAAACGCGCGGTATCTTCCCAGCCGGAGACGGGGCGGAATTCTTATCTAGATAAAAATTTCAGGCATGGGATAAAAGACAAACGACCCTTGTCTAATAAATCAAAATTAGAATATAAATTAAACGGGAAAGGGGAATAAGAATGAAGATCGGAATCGTAACGCTTCGAATAAAAACTTTTTGTAAGAGTTTGGATTTGGTTTATTTTTCAATTTGCAAGGAATAAAGTTCACGCAAAAAAAAAACAGTATTTTTTTAATATAAAAATATTTTATTGAATTATATGTAGTAACGATTGATAGAGTTTAGGGTGAAAGTCGTTGGTTAAAAGTACGATTAATCGTTACGATTGACGAAATACGAAATTACTCTCCAAACAACCCGACACAAAGTCAGAGGAAAAGTAGAGGAGAGAGGAGCAGAAAGAGGTGTAATAATACTAGAACGAGTATATCTGAAGAATACAGAAAGTAGAGTAAAAAGAACGGAAGAAACACGAAGTAAGAAGAAAAGTAGAGGAGAGAGGAGCAGAAAGAGGTGTAATAATACTAGAACGAGTATATCTGAAGAGTACAGAAAGTAGAGTAATAAGAAAGAGAACAAACCAGGTATACCTACATTCTCTCAACCCTCGTTGCGTCTAATTATTTATCCAGTATTTTAATTAATTAAACTTCCGTATTACCGCGGAGTCGCAAACGTCGCGACGGTTTCTATTGTTTCATTTTCTGGCGGACGCTAATAATGCCAGGCGATAAACAGGGGTAAGACAGCGTGGCCTGGACGGAGAGGGTGAATTCGGGAAGGGTTGAGCGAGGGAGAGAAATATTTGCGAGGGACACGGATACGGGATGTCGGTGGAAACGGTAACGCGCGAGAGGAGGACAGAAATGTTTGTCGCGGAGGAACAGGAAACCGGAAAGTGGTATGGGAGGGGCAGCGGGGTGGAAAAAGGGGGGGGGTATAAAAGCAAAGACAGGCTGTTCGGTACGACAACGAGAAAAGCAAAGGAGAAATGGAACATGCAAAACGTGTAAAGGAAATGGGGTGGAACGAAGACGCCGAAGCGTGGGAGAAAGATAAGACACGCGTGTCATCGTGTTCGTGTTTCGTGCGCAGGGTGTTCTTCCCCCAGCTAGGGTTTCTCGACTCCTGGCGACTCGAGTCCGGATCATCCTTAATTCCGGGACGTTTTATTAAACGTCTGATCCCCCTCAAACGCTGATATCAACGCGAGGAAGAAGAATTTCGAGTGACCATAGAGGAACGAAGACGGGGATTTAATCCTGACATTCCTTTCAAGGATCATCATTCGTTCGAGCTCGTTGTATCCTCTGAGAAGCATTTTAGGTTCAGCTGATAACAGGACATTGCTGCACGATGAAGTTCCAGGGAACCTATACTGCCTTTGATGGAAGCTTTGCATAGTTAGGCAGCCCTGATGGTTATTAGCTAAACAAGGAAGTAACGCGAATAAAATGAACGTTATTTAACCCTTAAATGGACGAGTAAGTTTCGCGCCACTAGAAAAGTTTTCTTCAAAGTGACATTTGACATTAACTTATTTTCAATGCATAAAAATATTGGATAGTGCCAACATTAAAAAAAGTACAAAATTCGTTCAGAAATAAGAACTAGTTGTCAAAATTACAAAAAAATAAAAGAAGGTCAATTTTATCTGTGATGTTTAGTATGTTGTTTAAAAACAACATTGTCCATTTAAGGGTTAACATACTCGGTGCTCTGCGCGAGTATACTCGTCGAATTATTTTGTTCTTGTCGTGCTCGAGACGAGTTAACCCTTTGCATATAATGCAAATATATGAATTATATAAAATATATAATGCTAAGATTATATTGACTTCGAAGTTGAGATCTCTAATTTGAGATCTGAGAGTCAAGTCACCTTTGCCTCGACGACTATCATTTTATTGGCACTTCGAGTTCCAAAGAAATTAAACCTAAAGAAAACCTAGTGACTGAGAGTCACCTCTCGAGCGCAAAGGGTTAAATCGCGTGAGCTTTTTAAATAGGAAAGAGCTCAAGACGAGTTAACTCATTACCTCGTTAACAATAAGCTCGTGCGATTTAACCCCTTGCCGTACTTTGACGAGTCTAACTCGCGATGTAGATTTTAGTCCAAACATGAATATCACGAGCCAGGCTCGTAAACAAATAGTCGGGCCAAGCATAGACATCAGTTTCCGGCCCTAGTCTCGTCGAGTTAAATGGTACGGGAAGGGGTTAACTCGTCTCGAGCACGACAAGAACAAAATAATTTGACGAGTATACTCGCGCAGACCACCGAAAAGGTTAACCTCTTCTTCCTTTTTTCTAAACACTGTAACGTGTATTTTATTCTTAATGTTTTATATATGTTTTCCTTGTTTCTACTCGCCACGTCTGTAAATCTGTGAATTGAAATCGCATACCGCGACAGAAATTCACATGCGAGTACGCCTTCGAGACGCTGGAGTGGACGATGGGTTACGTGACAATGTTTTTTTTCCCTATGGGAATAAAATTACATATTCATTCGGCGATTTATATACGAAGTCAAGTGCCCTGACAGAGGCGATGGACGTATAGAGCGAAGGGTACGCGACGAGCTATCTCGTATCTCGTTACCCCGTGTCGTTCGTATTTCGTCGTTGTGCCGTATAGCGCCATGAAATTTTACCCTTATAGCGGATCTCTCGAATAACGTGTACGTGAACTGGGTTCTCGGGGATAACAACGTGCTCCGTTGGATGCGCTTTTCGTCAGACAATGGATCCTTACCGCGCTACAGTGGGAACAAAATCAACCGGACCCTGGGGAATCCCACCTCCGGGAATTACACGAACCCTCTGTTCCACGACAGAACTTTTGTGAACGTACAATTTCAAATTCACTTGCATCAGAATACAACTAATTATTAATTGAAATAATAATACATCGAGTCATGAACGTTCGTAGATGTTTTTCTTCGAAGTTGAGTTTCTGGTTTCACAGAAATTTGTTTTAAAAATGGACTGGATTCGATTCTATAGAAAAATCACTCGAACGCGAAGGGTTAAAATTTTATTACCGCGCAAACGTGAGCATCTAGACTTAACCCTTTGCACTCGGATGTCTCTTCCGAGGACTCCTAAGTCCAGGCAAACTTTTCTACGATTTACAGGATTACACAGGATAAAGTTATGGGAGCGTAAAATTTGTAAAGGTTACGATTCCTTGAAATTTTCTATTCGAATATCACAAAGAAATCAAATAATAACATGGTACGTGTATTAAGATTTACAGGGTGTCCCAGAATTAGTGTAAGAACCGGAAATTGGGGTAGCTGAGACGATTTTGAACAATAATTTCCTTTGCAAAAATGTCGAATGGTGCTTCGTTTTTCGTTCATAATTCAAAAATAAAGCACCATCCGAAAGGAATTTGTGGTTCGGAATCGTCTCAGCTACCTCCATTTCCAGTTCCTGGACTAATTCTGGGACACGCTGAATATACATTTCTAAATTCACGTTCACATGAAATTTACAAACCAATCGCAATGAAATAAATGCAATGTTTTAAGCTTCGTCAGAATTTAATTTTAAAAATAGAATATACATGTTTTATCGCCATTTATGTTATTCGATTTATGTTGTTCACGCGGAATTAAAGCATCGATATCATTCTACCATTTTAATACCCTTAATACAAGGTACTTTGGGCTCGTAGCTATGAAGACCCAAAGCTGTGTGAACCTGGCACCCGACTTTTCAAAAATTAACTTTTTTATGGAAAGTGATAGTATTACGTACCGACATTTAAAATCTTTTGTTTTTGATTTCGTCGGTAGAAATGTGTTCGAGATGGTTTTACCATCCCGAAATCTTTCTAATCGGACACGACGCACCTAGCCTTTGACGGAATTTATTAAAATAATTTATAAAAAGGAATACACATTCCCTCCTTAAAATCAACGTCGTCACGCCACAATCATTGCAAAATAGTATGTACGCATTGTTACTTTAATGTTAAGCGTTAATTATTATGTAATGCGATATAAATGTTCACGCACAGTGGTAAATGACAATCACACCAAGTAATATTTAAATATAATATTTAAATATAATATTTAAATATAATTCTTTTGTCATTTATTCATTTCAAACGCTCTGGAAGCTAAACGGTATTCTGAAACACCCTCGTGCTTCGTCCTCGGGCAATGTTGTCGCTTGGATGCTTGGTAGACGGGGTATGACTTGTAAACACCGAATTCTCGCGCGTACCGAGGTGGGGAATATTGAGGATTTTTTCTACAACTTACTAACGACAACATGTTTCTAAATCCTTTGTCTTCGAACCTTCTAGAACGTTCGACAGAGTTTACAGGGTCGAGCGAGGCACGACCCGTGATCAGTTCTCATCGTACGGTCGCGAAAGCGTGATGGTAGTCCGCGCGAATAGTTTAGAGCTAGAGTTGGCTTATCGAAATAGATTCTTTGTAAAACGTGAGTGATAGGCAAGGACTTGTATTCACCATTACACAACCGTATTTTAATCTGTTTTCTTTTCTTTTTAATTAATCAATCTATTTAAATATTTTAATTTTATATTTTTTTTTTCTTCAATATCATTTAGCCGTTTATTACGTAAGTCATAATTTTTCCACGCGCGCGCGTGTGTGTGTGTGTGTGTGCTCTCCTTTCAACCCGGACATCCGACTATCACCAACGTCATCGTAGCTGAGCAATCCTACCGATATTTCGATTGAAACATCTTAGTGGTAAGTTGTTTTCTTTAAATACAATATTCAATCAAAACTGTGATCATCGGGATAAGCAGAAATGATGAATCATTTCCGGGGGAATCGTAATTGACTATCCTCGATGAATTATGTATCTCCCGACAACGTGGTCACGTATATTTTACGAAAGAAGGAAATCAGAATTTTATATCTCGACATACTTGGTAAAATCTCTATTCGTTTGTACCGCTTTTCCTTTCGTTTTTACCTCGACAGTTTAAATTTGACAAGCAGTTGTTGATACTCGCAAGAGAGGAGTACAGTAATTTTCAAGATTTTTAAAATCTGTTTTTTCCCTGTTCTTTACAAT
>NC_071982.1:13611500-13629634 GCF_026283585.1 Hylaeus volcanicus
TAATTTTCAAGATTTTTAAAATCTGTTTTTTCCCTGTTCTTTACAATCGTTCATAACCGTTTGTACCGTTTTTCCTTTCGTTTTTACCTCGATAGTTTAAATTTTACGATTCAACCGTACCAACAATTGCTTGTAAAATTTAAGCTATCGAGGTACAAACGAAACAAAAAGTGGTACAACCAGGTAAAAAAACAGATTTTAAAAATCTCAATATCGAGTGCTGCTCATTTCTTTAATTTCTTTTACTTATTAATTGATGAATGCACAAACGAAACTATCGGTGGTACGATCAAGTTACAAACGAAATCATTTTCCACAAAGAAAAATTAATTAGTGAAAAGTCGCGTGCCGGGTACACGTAGCTAATGTCTAACAAGCAAAACACGCGTTCGTGGAAACGAAGGATCGCGGTCGTCAGCGTCAACGAACTCCCTCCGGTCGGAATATCTTCGTCTGAAATCCTGACCTACTCCGCATCGTGTGTCGTTTATTGACATTGTCGTACGCCCGCTGATAGATACGGCACTGGCTTTTGGCAGACTCGAAGGCATCCGGTCGTGCATTACCAGCTTGACGGTTCGGCGACATTTCGCACGGGCGAAAGGGTTAAGGTCACAGCTGGCAAGTTATTTCAGGTGTAGAGCATACGCGCGTTTCCGGCTAGCACACGTTTAAACGCGACAGGCTGATATTGACTCACGCGCATTATACCGTTGTCCGTTTCGCTAATCCTTAACGCAAAGACAACTTCCAACGACGGGTTTGCAAACCGGTTCGTATAATTCGTCGCAGAGATCGAGAACAGTGTTGGATCAACAACGAAATCCCATTGCAGTTAATTATAAATTTAAATTCCGATTTCATTCGACTCGTTGCCTCTTTAATCGCACGCGTTCGGATGCGTCCCTCGTTTGTTGCGCTGCATTCGCAAATAAAGATGAGTGAATTTAAAAGCCGGAGCTTCCAATTGGAAGTCCAATTTAGACCGAATCGGTTACCCCCATAATCGCAAGAGTCTCGATTCCTGTCACGCAAGCCTCGTTTACCGCATCGACTCGACAAGTCGACGATCACTTGGAAACGAGCGCAATTAGAAGTAGACTCTCCTAAGAGGAAAAGCCTCCTGTATCGGCACCCCGATAATTGCTCGTGTCTCGATACCTGCACGAATCTCTTCCAGACCTCGTCCGTATCACTTTTTTTTCATCCCCAACTGTCTCGATTCCTGCCACGAAGTGGCCACGGTCGCAGATTGGAAACGTTTCCAGCCGAGAAACGTGTTGTTTATCGGGAATCGAAACGCGATCGATCTCCAGGAGATGATTGCTCGAGGAATCGACGCACTCCAGTCCCCGTTGGCAAGCGATTTCAATCTGGAAATTCCTGACGTCGAGTGCCGAATTCCCCGTGCTTTTTATACCCCATTGCCATTCGCGACGCGTTCGAGGCTCGAGATGCAAATATCTGGTACCGGCGCCATTAACTTAATCGAACGACCAAGTGGGAATTTCGAAGATGTATCACGGTACTTTATTTAAAAGTTCTGAGTTTTGCACGAAATTATAAACTTCTGAAACTAAAAACGCGCCTATGTATGTTTAGTAATTTTTTTGTTAATAGTGTTTCTCTTACGAGAAGCCATAATTTTCGATTTACACTCGCGATTTACATTCGCTTTCGTGAATGTTCCTCGATTCGAGATTCGTGGACATGCTTGAAACAGATTTAAAAAATTTTGAACGTTAATTTACTCCTCTCGCGCGTATCAACAATTGCTCGTAAAATTTAAGAAAAAAATTGTCCGTTTAATGCACGAAAATTTATTTAAATGCGGGAGGGGGGGGGGGAGCTAAGTAGGCAGACGTTCGAAATTCTGTTTAATTAACGCGCGTAATCTCGTCGCAGCTACCGGGATAACATTGTAGTTACATCGTAATGAAAGGTACTTGGGAACTTTTGCGAGTCCAATAACTGTAATTCGAAGAAAGTCTCCCCCTCGCGCACTACCACCCACTTGGTTCCCTTCAAAGAAACTTTCGCCGAGATAGCGTAACTGCGGTAACTTTTCTTGCGAATTAACTACCAAACTTTGCTTTCAAAAGGCAAATACCGAGTCTTCGTTCCGAGTACCTTCCGATGTCAAAAATGATGTAGAAGTGCACTCGGAGGGCTTCGGGATCAATGGAGTTCGAACTCGATGCAACTCGACGCTACGGTCTGATACTCCAGATCTTTTAACAAGGAACATTCCTCGTTCGAGGGGCCTGCTCGAAAGTTCCTCGAGTAATCAGCTTTTCGAGGAACGGTTTCCTTTTATTTATCGAAATAGTAATTCCCCTTCGACCTGTAATTTTTACGTTCGCGTATTTCCGTGTAAATTTTTGTTGCGGTAAATGTTCCTTCTTTATCCAAAGTTGACATGATTTTATATCGCGATTGAAAATGAAAATTCTAATACTATTTTCGCTTTACTCGACTCACACTTGAATAATAATCACGATCATTACCATTCGTAACCGTAAAAATGCACGAATATAAAACACGGAATACACGGACGAGTTATCCAACATATCTACACGAATCCAATTTATTATTTCGTGGTGTCTTGAATGAACAAAAAAAAAAAGTAAATTTCGCTTTACTCGAGTCACTCTTGAATAATAATCACGATCATTACCATTCGTAACCGTAAAAATGCACGAATATAAAACACGGAATACATGGACGAGTTATCCAACATATCTACACGAATCCAATGTATTATTTCGTGGTGTCTTGAATGAACAAAAAAAAAAAAATAGTAAAAATATTATTTTACTTCGCTTAAATTACTCCTATAGAGAATTGTTATCTCGATTGTTACTGCGCATGTATAACACAGTTGGGCGCCATTAAAACCTGACTTCGGTTGTTGCACTCCCGACCCTGATTCACCGTTTCTCCGCAAATGTTTCCCCTTCTCCACCGAGAAAAAAAGCAGTTAATTAATTCGTTTCACGCGACTGAATGGCGGAACGGAGCGATATCCAATTCATCGTCCGACGGTGCCCGATGGAAACGCGAGAGCAAACACGCGCGGGAACAGGGAGTGCGGCGCCGGGTCGAACTGGTTCCCGCGAAATTATTCGCCGGTTTCAGCTGCCGTTAAATATTTGCGTTGCATTAGCACGCTTCACGGTAATGGGCCACGAGTCGAAACTTGTTTACCGAATTAAACCCCGCTTAAATCGCGAGCGCTCGGTGACGGTGTCGATGTCGCCCGCGCTCGAGGAAACGCTGGAGAACGAGTTTATTTCGATCCGGTTCGCTGCCGCCTGGAAGCCATCGACGTGTGAACCCATCGTAAACACCAACGCGGTGGAAATTTTCGACGATTCCACGACTGACGGCGTTCCTCGATTATGTTCCGTGTGGTAGGTTCTCGATTTACGGAGTCTATTAGGTTCCAGGGTGCCGGAGCGATAGTACGAGAAAGAATGATTGGTAGAGCTTTCCGGAGCTCGAGAAAGGGCGCTTTTAAATGGTGGATTTTTGCTCGATTGTATTTTTAAAAATAATTCAGGGGAAGCTTCGATAGGATTTCGCTTACTGGGATTTCGTAGAATTCCACAGGGGTAGAAATTGATAAAAATGAACGTTTAGAAGAAAATTTCACCGAGCAAATCGAATAAGCGTTATTCATAAGTGAAACGCCACGAATCGAGAACAATTTTTTGTTTATTATTTAATTGTGTTTCCGTACAAGTATTCCAGCAGTTTCTATAATCCACCTCCGGGCAAATTTAATAATTCAACGGGTTCATGCTGTAGTACATAATTTCCATTGTCATTTGAAATAGTCCTAGAGAATTTGACTAGAACATCGCCAGCAGTATTATTACAGCTATTATTCTGACGAGCCTTTAACATTTAACAATCTCGATTCACAGCTTTCCACGGTGACGCGTAATTTACATTAACATTTCGCGTGATTGTACAGGATTATTAGAATACCGTAATGATATTATTATTTGATTAAATTCCTCTGTAATATTCCGGCAAAAGTCCCGCGCCTCCAACTACGTCATCAGATTTGCATTAAATTTCGATCGTATTACGCCAGTCGCGTTTACTTCGCCCTAGACGAGCATACTCGTCACCGTTCATTCCCAACGACGCGTGCAGCGGACATCCTCGATCAAACTTCTGGTTTAAACCCGTCTCCGAGGTACCAATTTTAAACTCAGAAACTGTGAATTCATCTTACAATTATGGCTGAATTTAACGTCATCTGGCTAACGTTCTATTAAAATTTTCTTAGAAGCTTAAAACTGTGATCGTCATATAAAATACCGAAAATAGATACTGGCACAAGAATAAAGAGGCGTTTAAAGTTGAAAGTGCATATACGAATTTATTTATAAACTCAATGAAACGGATACACACCGCGAATGAAATCTATATCCTAAAATTTGGGGTTCGATTATAAAATAAGGAGCGAACCTTCCTTTTTTTTTTTATTTGCATTCTTCAAAATTATTTTCATTAATTTGCATTCTTTCAACTTGTTTTTTCGTTACGAACTCAGAACGTTAAATAGAAAAATTAATTTAAAAATAGGAGGCATTCCAGAAAAAGTGAGAATATATTTCCAACTCAATTGTTCCACAATGTTGAATCACAACGAGCTGATAAATGCAAATCAGTTTCGCTCCGCAGCCATAGAAACTTAATGAGATAATAGAGAACAATGTAAATCTTCGAATAATCACATCAACGTACAGTGCGGCTCGAAAGTTTCGAGTACCCTTTCATCTTCGCGAGAGTGTAGCTTTTTTCTTTACCAGAAAAAATAACATAAAAATTTCAGAACAATCGAGAAAACAGTTTTCACTCATCTATTTTATGTGACAAGCGTAATTAAACTGTGTTCGTTTTTCTGGTTCAACTCGACTCACACTTTGGGGTGCATTTTTTTACACAACACAATTAGAAACAGTAGATCAGAAACACAGACATTTTTTTTCGTTTTCTTTGGTGAAGTTCGCAGATGAAAAATTGTCAAGAGTCCCCCCAGCGATGAAACGTTTAAATCCGCGTTGACGTAACTCGGTCTGCGTGCAAATTGACGCGTGGAAAAGCTCATTAAATGCCAGGACGGGTGATAATTTGTACCCTGCAATTTCCAGTCGATAATTTACCGTCCATAGGACGACCTTGTACGCTGGCTTAGCGTGTCCCTGTCCGGTGCGCAGACTTAATTATTGTTTTCGCGACTCGGCGATACTCTTCTCTCCTCGCGGTTCGTATCGATCCCTCTGTCGATAAAAAGGGATTAAAGGGTTCCAGAGAGCTAAAGCCTTTGTGCTTCGCGTGCAATCGTTTTACTTTAATTATTTCACTGAAATTCGAAATGAACGACCAACTCTTTCTCAGGATCGTAAACAAAGAATTATTCCACCCTCGGGGGCTGTAGCTATATTTGATTGTAGCTACAGTACGGGATTAGCGATCCCGAGGTACCCGAGCTATTATAGGGGGGGACGATGTGCCCCAACAGACGCGTAACAAGTTAAGGGTTGATGTAAATTGATAATTTTTGGGCAGGGCTGGATGGCGAGAGTGAAAAACTCAAGTATGTTGGATTTTAAATTGATTTAATTATAATATAATATATAGATCGTTCAACCTGACGTTTCTCCTTACATCGGTTCAGAAAACAAAACAAAGCAAAACAACCAGTACCAACCATGAAATAATAAATTTACGGGAAGTACAAATTGTCTTAAATTCTAACATAAATAAATGTAAATAAATGATGTACAATAATCAACGCAAAAAAGCCTTGTAAATCGAGAAACAAACAAATATTCAACTCGAATATGAAAAGGAATTAGGGACCTTGAAGTGTCCTCGAGTTCATTTCAAAACAAAGAAAATTGCATCGTGCAAATAACTTCTGCTTGAAACGTTCCTTTTCTTCCGAGAAATAAAGTTCTTCTCGAGGTAGTTTGCTTTAAATTCACCCACTCTCTGCACAGGATTGTCGTCGGAATCGTGGACAACGGTAAACATTTGAAATAAGTGAAATTTATTCATTGGATTCGGTAAGGATTCGTTTTTACTTCCTTCGCAATCAATCAGATTACAGAAGAGAGGGTCAATCGCATGTAAATACTTTAAGAGAGTAGATTTATAGCTGAAAGACAAGAATGCATAAAAGTACATAAAGCAGATTCCTTCCGACTGAAACAAGGTTTGCGCAAATGGGGTTGTTCTCTTGGGGAAAGAGAGCGGATTTTGCGATAAATAATTCTATTCATCCTCTCAGCGTCGACGCGACAGAAGATAAACAGATTACATTAGCGATTAATACTTCAGCAGCAGGCGACCGGCCAAGCGCGATCAACTCTAGTTAACCCCTTTAGGGATAGCGGCGTGCACGCGTGCGTTTAGGTTAACATTTAATATTACAATCGTACGGTCACTACAAAAATGACAATCAAAGACCAACAACTACCCATCTCATCGAAATAAAGTACATTTTTACATCGTACGCGAAGCAATATTTTTAAAAACAGATTCGCGAAAAACCATTCGAATCGCTATAAACCTGTTAATTTCAATGCTGCAAGCTTACCTGTTATCGCACGCTTGCATTTCGCATGCAACTTGGCGTCGAGTCAGAATTTTATTCCTTGTATTTGTGGCAGATGTCTCTCTGGAGCTTGCCTCCCATAAAAACCGCTTATAATTACCTGAAAAGTTGCATCGTTACCCCCTGTAAATTCTTTTGGAAAAACAAGCATTTTTATTTCACTTCGCCAACCGCAAGGACAAGCCTATTCCCGACCATTCGACAAAAGTGAAACTCCAATTTATAAAACGGTTATTTATTTCCGCTTATCGGTGCTTCCCCGAGTGGCTCGCTCAGCACATTATTAGAAACGAGTGGACCAGCTCGAAAAGTCCGCGCGGTGATCCGTGTCAACGATGTTTATCGTGCAGGATGCGCCCCTCGGTACGTGTAGACGTACGAATATAGATATATATATATATAGAGAGAGACGATAGAGCGAGAGAGGGGGGGCTGGCGCATATCTTTGACCTAGATAAGAGGAATTCGAAGGGGTTCTTATCCCGGGTCCATAGCCTCGGGGTAACGGGGCTCCTGGTGCCAGGCTTAATGGAGCTTGAATACGCGAAGATGAGGGTTGCTTGCTATCCACCCACCCTCCCCTAACCCCGACACCCCGGCCTCGTCCCTGAATTATAGCGAATTTTTTGGCCATCTCCGCGGAACGTCTTCCGGCTTCAGCCATGAAAATTGGATACCTGATGCGTTGCGGGCTTGATTGCGTATCGCGATTGCACGTCGTCCCCTTTCCTCGCTGGGTGGGGTTGTATTCTTGCGTTATACGGGGGTAGGTAAGGAGGAATGGCACACAGGACGATTCTTTACTCCAAAGTGAATGAAAAATGTAGAATAAGATGTCTCGATAAGAGTTTTTGTTCCATAGAAAATCGAGTTTGAATACGCATGGGGAATGTGCGCGATTGTTTAGGAAACTGTCGCGATATTCCTGGGAGTAGGAAACATTAGTGACATAAGCGCGCATAGGGCGATTCCGTGTGGAAAAAGGAGTCGAAATTGCGAAGTAAAGTTTTCCCGTGCGAGGCTTCGTTTTCGAGAAAATCGATTCGGAATGCTGATGGGCCATGTGTCTGACCAATGTTGGTTATTTCTACTTGTGGCTGTGTTGTGGCTATAGCGGGGTAAGTTTCATCTGTTTTGGGCGAATTTTATTGTAATTCTGAGTCAAATAGAAGCAATCACACTGATGCAGTGTGGAAATGTTTGTAGATGGGGCATGTGTCTGACCAGTGCTGGTTATTTCTACTTGTGATTGTGTTGTGGGCATAGTGGGGCAAGTTTCATTTATTTTCGGTGAATTTCATTGTAATTCCGAGTTAGATCAATCAGCATCACACTGATGCAGTGTATAAATATTTCTACGCTTGTTTGCAAGTAGAAACAGTGCGTTATAGTCAGACACGTCGAATAAGTCGCGCAATCTGCAAGAGTTTCGTGTGAACGACTACGATGATGACTATGCGCGATAATCACGACAAAAGAAAAGGTTCACGACGGCGACGCTGGCGATGAATATGAACGATGACGTTTTCGACGCCGTCATCTGCGCATTTTGCATACGGTCCCCGGCGCATTTGCACACACACCCCGCGCATAAATGCATACATTTCGCACAGTTGCGTATAATTGCATATTTCCTTCCAAACCCCGGATTCGCCTTCGAATTACGGATTTACATAAGCGCGCGCCCCCCACCCCCCGAAATGTTGATTAATCGAACGAGACCCGTCAGTGTCGTGTGTCGGCGACCTTCTACTTCCACCGATAAGAAAAACCCGCGCCCTCGCACCCCCGAAGCCTCCATTTTTCAATCGCGGCGAAGAATACCGCGGTCGAAAGGGTACGAAAGCATCACGGGCGAGGGTGACTCTCGCCGGGGCGAGTTAGCGGAATCTCTCGACTCGTGGCGCCAGCCTTTTATGCCAGTCGAATGGCTGAAGGGGGTTGAAGAGGAACGTGGTCGACCAGTGACGTCACCAGGCACACCACGATGACGTAAAACCCGGGCAACGTTACGTTACGCAAGCGTGGAGAGCGGTTCGTGTCGGAGGGCTGGTGTGGGTGGGGGTGCGGCCCGATCACCCACTGGCCTACTTTCAGCCCTCTCCCTCGGCGCACCCTCGTCTCCGGCGAACCAGTCACGGGGTATTTTTTCCCTCGTTCTCGCGGATCCTCTCCGGAGGGCTCCGTTGCGACAATCCTCTTTCTAGCCACGGTTCTACGTGTACATAAACGACTAGGGGAAATCGGCGGAGGGGGTTGTTTTTGATCGAATTGAAAAGTTTCTTCGCTTCTTTTTTACGTCGAACCCCTATTTGACGCTTGGGGGCTCTTACATACTTCGAAGGGCTCCGTGATCTTTCCTATCGTTCTGGGAAACACGAATTATTATTATTTTTTTCTTTTCTGCGATATAATTTGAGAACATTTCGATTTTTATTGGAACGCTTTCTCGTACGTATATCAATATTTCGTTTGGAAATTTTATTTTTCGTATCGAAGGGGGGACATTTCGAGTAGATAGAAGTTCCAAATTATTTCCTTACGATATTATGCATAGTAATTAACAACGTTTCAATTTTATCAAAAATATTTTTCGTGGATATATGAACACCACGTTTAAAATTTTATTCTTTCGTACGAAAGAGGGGATGTTTAGGTACGATATAAGATAGAAATTGCGCACGACAAATTTTCATCTGAAAATCGAGCTTTTCCTCGGTAGAACGGGAAATATTTCGTTTCGCGATCCGCTTTCCAGTCACGGTTTCCCGTGTACATAAACGACTCGGGAAAATCGGGGGTTGTTCTCGATCGAATCGAAAAGCGTCGAGACGCGTTTTCCTTAAAATTCTTCTCCTTCTTTTTCCGTCGAATCTCTTAGATGCACGGGGGTTCTTACGCGCTCGGATGACACGTTCGACGGAAGAAGGAAATTTCGTGGGAGATAGTTACAGATAATTTCGAGTCCTCGAGGTAGCTGAAAGTTTGCGGTCGTCGCCTAACTCGGAGATCACGTTAAAGTTTCGGGCTTTAGAATCACTAACGGGCGCGCAGAGATTAGAGACGATATTATTTCGCTGATCAGAAATTCTGTTCTGGTCCATTCATCAAATTTTCGAGTGTCTCTACTGAAATTCCGTTCCAATGATTCATGGATATTCGTTGTTCTTACTATCGGGATAAAAAATACAACGACGCCGAAGTCTCGACGCGCGACAATAAAAACGGTGTCTCCGAGATGTATTCACTGTTTCCCGCGAACACCGTGAAACCCGTCCCGAGCCACGTACACAGCGTTGTTCCACGGCTGGAGAACGATAAATCGCCTTTCAAATCGCGGCTGCATTTTCTCTCGTGACGAGGCGGGTGCCCCCTCCCTCTTTCTATGCAGAAAACCGCATCCGTCGGCGGCCGTAAACGAAAACGAACGGCTTTATCATCCGCGGGATTCCCAGCCCCGGATGCTGTCATTAATTTAACCCCACGACACACTTCGTCGCCGTTCCGCCCTTTTTCTCTCGTGTCGCGACCCGCGATGCAACGAACAACCCCCCGTCCTCCCCTCGCTACAAACGGAACCACGTGTAATCCCCCTGACGTGGCTGAATTAAGAAGAGAGGACTGAAAACAACAATCGCGCTGAAATTGCAGAGGGAGTGGCGGAGGACTGTATCGCTCCTTGTTAACGACCCGGTATCCGTACTGGTTGAAAAAGTACACGTCCATAAATTCCGGGAAAATTCACCGAGTGAAACTTCAAACGTGGTAAAAACTGACGCGTTGAAAGAACGCGAATTAACTTGTTGTATTAATTGCTTGGAGTTAAGCTGGGAATGTACATGCATTTATGGAGGAGTACAAGTGTACGATAATACGGAGGGATTAAATTCGTAACTTCTTTTTGGTTCGGTACGAAAATCTGCGAAAATTTACGAAAAGGTACTTAGAAGAGTTCCGTAATAGAAAAGAGATTTTAGCCAAATTGAAAATGGTCGGGTCCAAAAGTGGTCGAAATGACTCGAAATGACTCGAAATGGTCTATATATAAATGGGTATTTGCATGGATATTCCTTGTCTATTTGTAATCGTGGGAAATCATTGAAAGAGTACGAATGAAATTACATTAATTGCTTATAATTGTGTATTAAATAATACTAGAGCTATTTGAAAAATTCTCGTCGCTTGGAATCCAATTAACTTCGCGCACTGTAAATTGAATTTTCCAAATGGTTTCCCCCTTTCATTAAAATTCTATTATATTCAACGCGTTCACCGGACTGTTTGATCCGGTACAGGGCAAAAATCGAATTTTCTTATGGTCTCGTTCTCCAGATGAAATCTCGTTACTTCAAACGTTGTTTTAAACCTTTTGTTTGATCCTTGCGCACGGTAGAAATTGAATTCTCTTAACGCCCCGTTGCTCCTTCGCGATTCCCCGTTTAAATGTTTCTTTGTCCGGTTGTTTTAACGCAGTGCGTGCTGAAAAGCGAATCCTCTCGTTTCATTGTTTCGTCGGGGGCCCTGAATTCCTCGTTTTAAATGTCACTCATTGTCTCTGCGAGTTCACCCTAATCCCGCGAGCGTTGAAAGGACTTTATCTCGCGACGCCCTTCGCCGTGGCGCTCGTTTCATTCCGACATTAAAGCACCCCCCAACGATTTAATATTAATCATAACATCGTAGAATTCACTCTCTGCTCCTCAGCACGTAGACAGTTTGTTAAAATCGAGGAACGGTCGAACGATAAATTGCCACCCCGTTCTTTTTCGCTAATTGCGCGTCCGCGAAACGAATCGAAAGCTGAAAGTCGAAAAAGAATAAAGAAGCGAACGTCAAAGCGTTGCGCAACGAGAGGAGCGTCCCTGTAACCTGCAATTAAAATTAAAATCGAGGGACGAGCGAGCCCCCGAGCAAGAAACGAGCACCGTTTGCGCAATATCAATTCGTTAACATTCAATACTTTTGCACGTCTGACCTTTGGCGTTGCTCGCGCCCAGTTGAATTTATTCCCCTGCTATATATCAATCGCCCGTGCAAATAAAAAATAAACAAATAAATGAAGGAACCGAGGACGTTCCTTCAGAATCGATTGGACATATTGATAGGATGGGAACATTTTATAACGGACTCGCGACGAGGGGATGTTTTTCTTTTTCCTCTTCTTTCGATCTGGAATTCGACGTCTCGCTGCACAGAAACATGCTTAGACTATGTTTACTGCGCGACAGATACAATATTTATTACGTAGTAAATGTAATATTTATTATTTTATCAATGTAGTATTTGTTACGTAACGAATACTGTCCCAATAAGCGCCAGTTTAGTGCAAATATCCACATTACTCATCAAATACTGCGCGAAATTTATTTTAGGACAGTTGCAATTTCCCGCGTCTCTGCCGGGCATTTAAATTCATTTAAACTGGGGCGCTATATTAAAATTACAAACACACACATTCCCTGGCAAATTTAACACGGGGAATAAATTTAAATAAATAATTATTATCTCATTTCGTTCCTGGTAATCAAAAGTGCAGCAGAAGGAATAATCGATTTATATATGTGACAGAATAATACATATGTCAAAGTAATTAGCTCAATAAAAGGAAACCAAAGAAATCATAAATGAGAAATAAAAAGTCCAGAGATACGAAACCGTTGATTTCCGTGTCTGTGTAATGCCACGCCGATATTATCAAAAATTTGTCCGCACATCGAACAGCGCAATTCGGTTATCGACGATCGTATCGCGTCGAGACGATGGGCGTCTATTCGCCTAAGTTACGAGGTAAACGCGGTACAGGCTGCCAGAAAAGCACCAGGCGCTCTAATTACGGTCGAGCGATCCTGTAATTGAATCTAATTGGTGCACGAAAGAGGAGCACTACCTGATCGCAAGCATCCTTTGTGCTACCCGTTGACTATTAACTCGCTCGAAACAGCTGTAACGCAATTAACCGAATCGCGGACGTTTAGTCGAGCTCGCTGTTGTTCGCTTGTTGTTCGAAAAATTACCAAAAATCCGGAAAATAATGCCTCCACTTTTTGCTCAGCTGGCGTAACGAATTTATTTTAGCGATCCAGGACATTCGTTTCCGTTTCCCTGACAAGGAAAGCATTTTAGGTGTCCGCCTCTGATTGTTTCGATTTTTGGATATGTTTCAAAGGACCGAAAACTGAGACATACGTATTTTTGTATATTGGCCCGTTTTTATATTTAAGGGGTGAAACGACCTCCTACAGTTTCAGCTGCAGTAGGCTATTGTTATGAACAAATTATTTTTTATATAATTTAGGGCCATGATATTTATATGAAAAAGTGTTCTTGTATCAAATGATAGTTACGGAGATAGCCTATTACAGCTGAAACTTTATGGGGTCGTTTCACCCTCTAAATATGAAAACGGGCTAATATAAAAAAAAATGCGTGTATCTTATTTTTCGGTCCTTTAAAACATATCCAAAAATCAAAACAATCAGAGGCGGACACCTAAAAAGCTTTCCTTGTGAGTGAAACGAGAAGCTTTCGGGGCATGTCTGAGATATCTATGCTTTATTTATCTCGTGCACAACTTCTTAAGCTTCTCAGCTTCTTAATAATAATAATAATAACAACAACAATAATAATAATAACAACAACAATAATAATAATAATAATAATAATAATAATAATGTGTCAAGAACCAGAGTACGACGATTGAAACGTCAGCAAAGCTCGCAAACGCCGGTTACCTCTAGAGACCAGTCTCCAATAATTCGAACTTCTGATCCGCGTAACGAATATACGATGTTCTTATGAGAACGTATTCAAACGGCATCGCGCGTACGGTGGCCATAATCTTTTCCCGATGGAAAATCAATGTTACCGCGTCCACGCGAAATAGCATAAGAGGAAATAACGGTGCTCGAAACGATATCGGTTACGATACAAATTGTATTTAACCATAACGGGGCGACGAGTAATATTTCAATGGGCGGCGTTAAAATGGTCGCACATTTTCAAACGGAATTCCGACGGAGGGGTGGAACCGCCGCGCCGCGCACCGAAGAATATTTCACAGAAAGTTTCGCGAGCGGCCGAGCACATTGGAAAAAGTTTCGACGTCGACGGGCGAAACAAATTCGACCCGTTTTCTCTGACAGATTTAATGATACGATTTTGGTTTTTTTCGCGCGCGCGCGCGCGCGCGCACCCGCCCGTTCAAATACCCGCTTGAGCCCCACGCGAGGGATTCAACGCGGCTGATACACAAATAACCGGGAACGGTACACAGAAATAAAAGCGGCGTAATATTATATAGAGACTAGATTGCTTCCGACTGCATTGTTAGAATTTGTAACTGTGCCAGCGGCGCTCGTCGCCCTGTCAACTTTTGCTCTTCCCACCCCCTTCACCCCTGGCTAGCCCCCCCCCCTCCTCCACCCCCTCCAGGCTCGATCCATACTTTTGAATCGTCCGTTGGACCAATTTCCGCGACTCTTGGATATGCGCGACTACTTCTTCGATTCCGTGTGCTCGACGAGCTTTCATTCCCACCCGTAACACGTTTTCTTAATAACTGGAACTTTTTAAATTGTCTTTGCGCTCGGGGTGACGATATCGTTCACGAGAAAAATTCTTTTCTTCTTTTTTTTTTTTTTTTTTGGTCGTTCATTGTGCTCCGATGAGAAATATCGAGTATCTACTTCGCTGGATTTTAGCTGTGATTATTACAATATGAATTACGTACAAGTATTACGTACTATACAGTATCTAATACGGGGGTGGCCAACCCCCGGCCCGCGAGAATTTATCACACTTTTACAAAATATATTCATTTTGCATCTATGTATTTATAAATTAACTGTCGAAATTATGAGAAAAAAAATTAACTTTGATTTCAACACTTTATCTACCGGGCTATTTAGAAGCAGTCTTTAATTAAAAAAAGAATTCTCTATAGTAACACATGCCAATCTAGGCTGACAATAATTCCCCTACATCGTTACTAGGTACATCGAAAGCCAAGTCTGTTTCCAAAAACTGAACATTGTAATTAGACAACCCTCGGTACAGTAAATAAATTCGAATAGCTAAGTACTGCGATTAAAAAGCCTGTAAATAGGCTCCCGGTAAATAAAGTGGTAAAATAATAATGCGTGCCGGAAAGTTTTCACGAAACACGGTCGAAAAATGCCAAGGAACGGGATCGCGCCCAGTCAATTACGTGTCAAGAAAAGCTGAAGAGCTGAAGAGCAGAGAAATGCCTACAATGGGTCTAAATCCAATATGGGGATACATAGTTTTATATGCGGCCCGCGAAATCATTTGAGTTGGCCAGCCCTGATCTAATACACACGCCATCACTACGTGAATTAAAATTTTTTAAACATCGTTACATAGGTGAAACTATATAGAGGACAATGAATTAATGCATTTTTATATAATATTTCGAAGCTAAATTTTAACGAAAAGCATCTCAGTTTCTTCTGTACACGTTTTGGGCGGTTTGAGAAGCACTGAGCGCGATCCAGGTCCGCGGTCCAGTCGGTGCAAATCTCGCAAACACTTGGAAACTGGAAAAGCAAGGAAGATGGAGTTTTAAAGCAGCGCCGTAATGGTCGCGTTCGCGAAATCAGCAGATTTGATTGCACCTGGAGTCGGGGACCCACCGAGACACCAACTTGACGAAGTTAATCAGCGCGAACCAGCGCCAAGGCGAGCCGGTATCGCGGATTCAGGTTGCGTTCGACGTTTTCGTGGGTGGAAGGTTTACAATTCCGCGCGGAGGGAAACACCGCGGCTCCCTTCATTTATTACCAATTTTCCAAGGGATTTCCTCGGCGCTGTGCGAATGCACCACCATGCAGAGCATTGATGCGCCTTAATTACTCTCGTTTCTCTCCTCCTTTACGTCGTATTCACGTCTATCCACTGTGATGCATTCCATGCATTCTACCATATTCCGCTTATGTAAATTCTAGAAATCTCTGCGGTGATCCGCTCGAGACGCGTTCTGCATAGTGTTCCTGCAGTTCAATAATAATAAAAGGGAATATTCGTTCTTCTTCGAAGCTGTAAGATACAATTCTTTTTGTAGATGCGTTCTATTTTCGAGGGAAAGTGTAGCGTGGAGTGGGGGTGACCTTGAACGGCGAATGGATCCGGCTCTGATCTTGCCCAATGCAAGCGCGAGCCCCATCCACTTTTAATCTTTATTTTCTCGAAAACCACAGGTCCTACAAAAAAAATTCCATCCACCATTTCGACGTATTTTGTGAAGACCTATCGCCTGACACTAAACTCCAACTCCGGAACTCTCTTAAATCATGATTTTTGTTATATTTTCTAACATATCTACCACTTTTCCAGTCGTTTCTTTCGATATAATTATCAACCTAGCCACAATCGAATCACCTTACGTTACCGACTATAATTTAGCCAACTTCGTCGCGCATATAATATCGACATCTTTACCATTATCAGTGCCAACGTCTTTTCCCGTCCGAGACGATAAATTCCAAGAGCTGTTGTTTCGTTCGCGGGTACGTTCGTTCAGGAAAATCTGTGCCGTCGATATCTCATCGCGGACGTCGAACGTGACCGATAAACGTGGACAAATGAAAGAGTCACCAGGGGATGGTTGAGGAATCGGGGCAGAGATCGCGTTACAGATTAAACGATCGCCGCACGGGAATCCCGTCGCGGGCTCGAATTAATTATTGGCTCTCGGCCATTTAGACTCCGAGCTCGACGCGTCGTATTTACGCGGGTTTACGCGATACGGATTCTCCGGCCACGGATAAATCGCGTGTCGAGACGGAGAGGGAACATCGGCTCGTCGCGACCTAAAGTGTATTTGCGGGGTCGGAGTTTCACTTGGCGACGTTTGACTGGCTGCCAAATATCGCCGGAATTTTCTGGCGGGATCGATGCACCGCGCGTTCTGTGAATCACGCCGATTCCCGAATTAAAAACCAACGACCCCTTTAAGGTCTCGATCGGCAACGTTCGCTAAGTTACGCGGGGATGGAACTTTCATTGGTAGCAGTCGTTATTTCCTTGGCATTTAGGAACGGACGTAAACTCGAGGTATGGAAAATGCTAAGTGCAAATAGGGATATTAACCCTTTGGTTAACAATGCATGGAACTCCTTGGTAGTAGTCATTATATAGACTCACCTCTCGAGTGCAAATGGTTAACGAACTCCGTAAGTAGAATTGGCGAGAAATGGTCAGACATGAATGAGTGGTATTGTATCTCAGACAATATTAACCTATCGCACTCGAGGCCTTTTTTTCTGGTATCTACCAGCAACTCGAGATGTTTCTTAGCATTCTATTGCCATGAATTCTAAGCTATTGAGATTTGAGAATAAGGCCACCTTCACCTCGCCAATAAATCATTTTATCGACACTTCGAGCTCCAAAGAAATTGAACCTAAAGAAACATTAGGCATTGTGCGTAGATTTGAAACCTAATGGTGACTGAGAGTTACCTAACCCCAAAGGGTTAATATTTATCATTCGATTCCTGATCAGTCTTACTCCAAACACGACCCTCAATCGTACTACTTTTAATCGCAAGTTCTTCAAAAACTTGTCGATAATATTTCAACACTCCAGAATTAAATCACTCCAAACATGGTCATGTTTAGACTCGTTTCAATCGGGAGAACTCCACGAATCCATCGATGCCACTTCCATAACGATACACATACAAGACGCGATTACCAAATTTACTAAACCGAACACTTACGTACAGATTTCGCTTCGGTTATTAAGCATGATCTTCCACGATAACGAGGAGCTTCAGTTGGAATTCCAAGGGGCGGAATTCGGCACGGTTTTCCTACGTTGTGTAAATTTTCCTCGTCCGCGGCAAAGCGTACGAAATTACCAGGGAACAACGATTCCATTCCTCGATTTCTTCGCGAGACTTTTCACTGGGTGGTGGGTGAGGAACGGAGGATTACGGAAATCGTGGGCGTAGGAAGAAGGGGCGAGTCGAGGCGCGGCAAAGTAAAGTTGACTCGCGCCTGTAAACAGACTGTTGACCGAGCTTTCCCGCGAGTTCTCTCGCGGATCGGCCACCGGAGGGGAATTAATTCCCAGACAGAGCGGGGCAGCAATCGCGCGAGTATATTATCCTTCCTTGAGTCGGCCGTGATCATCGTTCCCGTTTCTGTCGTTATCGCAGTTAGCCAGATACGATCTGCTCTGGCAGAGTTTCAAAACGGGGTGGACAAACCCCTCCGACCTCCGGCTCGCCGACAGCAGGAGACACCGTTTTTCGGAATGCACGGTTATCGCGTGTTTTTGACTCTTTAATCATATCCCGTTGCTATTAACTTCTTGCGCGTACGATCTCTCGGTACACCGGGGGAACGACCCCTTTATCGCTTGGCGAGATTTCGAATTCGAAAACGTTACGAGACAGACGATTTGCTTCGCATCCAGGAACGATCGAATAAACAGAGAGAATATTTCTGGAGAGAATATTCCGTCTTCCGAGTAC
>NC_071982.1:13629644-13647011 GCF_026283585.1 Hylaeus volcanicus
TAGCGTTTTATCGAATTTTTCCGTGGCGAAATTCCATTCGGATACTCGATCGGGAGCGTAGGTTTATTTTTTTACTCCGCCTTCAAGAAACGGACAGAAAGTAATTCGATTCATTTTACATAGCTTCACGAATTAACCTCTGTACGAGCCGTTCACTGCACAAATCGATTAACTCTACTTTTTGAAAAATCTTCAATTTCAATATCGAAGCACTCGGTGTAGTCGCGCCTAATTCTACGTTACGTTCGTTTCTTGCTGGTCGATTAAACATCAAGGTTATACATTTTGTCGCGAAACCACGAAGCAACGTCGTCGTTAACGGGATGTATTTTTCACGCGACAGGTCACCGATCCGTTTCGCCCCGCGGGAAAGTGCTTAAGCGGTCCATTTATAAGTCGCGATGCAGATTTAATGGGGGGTAATTTGGGAGGGCACGGCGTTTCATTTGTCGAAGCAACGGTCCTCCCGGCTCCAATTTCTCCCTATCGCAGCTCCCGTGACTCGACGCTGGATCCTCGTCGTTCAAAAGAACGCTTCCACCCCCTCGAGCACGGAAGAAAACGCGTTTCAATTCCCCGGAAATTTGGCAAATCTGACCCCTCCCTCGTTCAATCACCCCCAACCCCTCTTCCGTATCGTAACGACACCGAAGAAATTTATTCGTTCCTTTCTCCTCGTCCCCAATTGCAGGTGCGATAGAATTTTTGTTCCTGCATCCAAGACGAAGAATTTGTCTCTGGGAAATAACGTAACCTGTGCACAGTGAAATGTACCCCGACTAAGCCTTTGATAATCCAGTATACTCGTGGTCTCGTGCTAGCTAAATCTTGTTGTTATTTGACACATTTTTCTTTTTAGAGTAAATGATTCCTTTCCATTGTTTTATTCCTTAATGATTAGCATTGCGTTGCAAACGCGCGGTACTCCGAAGCTCGAGAGCTTAATTAAGCACAGCACCACGAAATTGTGCAAGTAGGTTGCACGCTCGTAATTTATTCGGTACGCGGGCACACATTGTGCGGACTCGGTCTGATAATCCCCCTGAAAAACCAGCGACCGCGAGTCTTTCGCGGAAACTTTGCAGGCAACGTTTCTTTTACAATGATTATATATATATATCATTTCTTTTACATTAAATTCAAACACATTCGTGAGAAATATATATATGCGAATCTCAATACTTACTTATCATTCGTCAACATATTGTTTTTTATCGATCTGGCATTGAACACACTAGCACTAGCGCTGGCACACTAGATAGCAAATAGCTGTTGATAACAAGGGTGATTACATAATTCATTAAAAATACATAGCGTTTTATCGAATTTATAATATATACGTATACATATAATATTGGACGAATAAAATTGATTACATTGAGCAGGCAGTCGGTTTTTATAATAACGTGTATATTTTCAGTACGGACCTCGTAGATAAAGTGGCGAATTCGAGGCGAAAGGGTGGAACGAGAGTAAGCGTTCGATCTAGCACGCGGGGGTATAAATATCGCGCTTTATGCAGAAAATAACGTGCAGGTTTTTTCCTACCCCTCCAACGCCGCGTTAAACCGCTGACTCTTAAACCGGATACACGAGTAGTATTATAAAGAGGGAATGCGCGTGGAATGTACCTTCTGGGTCGTCTAGTTCGATCCCCCTCTCGGTATCAACGTTGTTTACCAGGAGACACCCTCGAGTGCTGAACAGATTGAAAAGTTTTTCAATGAAAAATATTTTTCAACGTGACAGAGTAGAAATAATGAAAAATAGGGATTCTTCGAGTCTAATTACTCTTTATTTTTAAATTAATTTCCATCGTCGGGGGGTTAAGTTCTTCTTCTACGTAACCTTCTAAGTCTCCTTCTAAGAATCTGAAAAGTAACGGTTGGAAGAAGCTACGATTGCGTCGGTAGAAGAACCGCGAAACGAGCGCTCGAATTATTTATCTTCCCCGAAAGAAGAGGCGTCAAAGCTCCGAGATTTTTTGGGACAACATCCGACGTTTCTCGATTGTCCTCCCAAAAATTGCGAGAGACTCCCCAGAGTCTGTGATTGCGCGTCAAGCGTCGAAACGTTTGACGAATGAACTAAACGGGACGAAAAACCGGGGCGAAACTGGAAGACGAATGGTCTCGAAGAAGAGGAGAACCTGAAGCTGGATAGAAACGAGAGGGATACGGATACGTTCCATCCGACGGTTCCGTGGGTCAGCTTCTCCGCGACGCCATTTTTCCGCGGAAACGTTCTTGAAGCTGGAACAACAGGATGCAACGTTCGGTCGACGATCGTCGTTGCTATTTCGTCAACGTCGACGAAACGGGGCCGCGAGCCATCGTCCTATCGTTCTCCACGTTTATCAGCCTTTGATCTGGATTTTTAATTGTCTCGACAAATCTCTTGACGTTGAGTCTCGGTTTTTTGTTTTAGAAGAGTTCATACAAACGCTAATTTTCTAGCGAAATACAAGTCGTATCGAAACGATAAATTAGACACGGATATTAGGACCACCCTGAAGTATCTTTCAAAATTTTCGTCCATTCTTTCGCTACGTTGTTTCTTTGTCGTAAATGAACACGTCAGACGTTTTATCGCGTTTTCTAACCGTGCCGCTGAATATAAATCCACGTAAAGAACTGACGTACGCGCTTTGAACTCGTGAGGGGGGCGTGTGTGTTTACGCGTAAATATATGACACCGTAATAAAAGTTTGCGATGGCTTATAAACTGACACGACAGAGGCGTACAGTTGACAAGAATATAAAAGGGAAATTGCGGGGACAGAAGAGCGTGGAGCGTAGGAAGAAAAATATG
Source organism: Hylaeus volcanicus (assembly GCF_026283585.1). Classification (NCBI taxonomy): domain Eukaryota; kingdom Metazoa; phylum Arthropoda; class Insecta; order Hymenoptera; family Colletidae; genus Hylaeus; species Hylaeus volcanicus. The sequence goes on from NC_071982.1 coordinate 13,632,456, forward strand.
ATAATTTAAACTCGAACGAGACGATGCGTTCGTCGCGTTCAGTGGAGCAGTTTTGCAAAGCGATTCTTTGTTCCGCGGTGGGGCGCGAATAAAAACGAACGCGTACGACCGCGAATTCTTTTCCTTTAGTTTCCTTCACCCCCCCCCCCCTCTCTCTCTCTCTCTCTCTCACTCACTCGTTTCGTCAGGCAAAAATCACTCGACGCGTCGTCGTCGTTACAGCTGATCAGCATTTAAAATATTCAACAGTGACGAAGAATCGAGCGGAGAATATTCCCTAGGGGTGGGAAAATGTGCGACGAGGTGTGCCCGACCGACGTGTAACGGGATTGGAAAAATATTTATCTACGGGAAATAGTAAATCGGAAGTTAAAATGAACAAAAAGCCAAGAAAACGAGGAGATACTGCACGTGGTAGCAGGGCATGTGAGAACACTATGTGAACATTGTGTACGTGACCATACGAGGACCATAATAATAATAACAGCAATGTCTGGAATAACCGTATCCTAAAAATAATTTTACAATATTAATACTCCAATCCATGTTTTAAAAATTGTTTTCAACAATTTTCTGTACGCCATTCAGTAACAGAAATTAGTACTATTGCTACTAAGCAGTTTTTTTATAAATTCGAGGAGGACTCGTAAGTCTTTTCATTGTTTTTCATATTAATTTAATCCCGCATGGGTCTGAGTAACTTTCAAGTTACATGCAAATATATCGACATTTCACCAAATAATTTTAGTCTTTCCAACAAATGACGTATACGTCTTAATTATATAATGTCTCTGATAGCTAATAACAATATTGATGACGGTTGACATGACCATTAACTTGAAATATTAAAATAAATGTCTTGCAAATTGTTTGGAGAAAACAAAAATTCGGCCCATAGAGGGTTAACTGTATTGCCTTATCGAAGTAAAATCTCTTAAACATGGATACCATAATACCAAAAATTTGTCTCGTACGATCCAACAACAAAAATGATTATTTCTACGCGCAAATAGATCAAAATTTCTCCAAGAATCGCGTTCGTGCTTCAAAGTATGCCCGGACAATTCAATGAACACACAAAAAAAAAACCATCGAAGCGTCGCCGAGTCAGTGAGCTATCCTGCTCGATCCCGGCGAGAAGAAACCGTCGAAAAAGGAAGGGGGGGGAAAGAAAAAGGAAAATAAAAGAGTCATAGTCCGAGGAGATCAGCGTAGCGAAAAGAACGCGGATGCGAGAGAGCCAGAAGGAAAAGGGGGATGAACGGGCACCTGCGTCCCGTGTCTCTCTCCGTCTAAAGGGCAGAAGATGAGAAGGAGCGACAGGTACAGCGGCCCGCAGCGAGAGAAAGGGGGGAATACCCCGGAGGTGGATGCGCATGCGCCCAACGGGGGTGGAAAAGCGACGAGCTGCTCCCAACGCCCGGGACACGTTGCTTCGGTGGAAGCGAGACGATCCCGCGCAACCGACGAAGAGGAACGCACCCCTGGCATAGAACGAGGTGGAAGAGCGAAGAGGAGAGCCAGGAGAGCCGAGACAGGGAGAAACGAAGAGAGAGAAGAGAGTCGCGAGATAAAATGAGAAGATCGAAAGCTCTCGCGGAAGGAGAGGGGTAGTACAGATGGAGCGTGCGCGCGCCGTGGATGAGAAGTAGACGACAGAGAGGCCTGGAAAAGCCGGGGAGTGTTCGTTCCTAACCCCCAAGTTCCGGCCACGTCCACGTATCGTCGTGTGTCCTCCGGATCTCGTCAGGTTCGCCCCGAAGCTTCGCTTCGCGCGTCGTGGAAACTCTGACCCAGCTACGAGTCGCTCCACGCCCGATAGAATCCTCTCCCGCGGTTGATCGCGGACCGAAGAGGACGCAGGAACCGTTGCGTGTTGGAGGGGATCGGTGACAGAGAGAAAGAGAGAGAGAAAGAGAGAGAGAGAGAGGAGGAGTAGCGTCGACGTGGGGGTGGGCACGGTAAGGGAGTGGGAGGGTCGGAGAGGGTGGCGAAGGTGCTTCAACACTCCGCAGCATCCGAGCCACGGGAAAGACGAGCGTCCAGGGGTGGTGACCTGCAACCACGAGCCAGCTCGCCACAGAGTACGCCGCGGCGACCGTGTCGAGTCCCTGGACGATAACGGAGGGCTAGTTTTTCGGGGCTTGGAAGTGACGCAGAAGGGAAGAAAGAGGTCAGTAGAAGAGGTCTCCCGGAAACTCCGTTTCGCGGACTCCGTACGTCTCTCGAAGTTCGATTTCAAGAAGTGAATCATCTTCGAGATTTTCTCTTCGACTGGAAATCAGACGGCAGTTTCGGAGGACGGATTCCTAGTGCCAAACACCGAACCTACAACGCGGAGACATAATAATACCTGGTAAGCGCACCGTTGGGAATCGGTCGACCGATTCCACTCGGGGATTGATCGTGTCCAGCCAAGTGAATCGCGGTGATTTTCACGGGAGGTTCGTACTCGTGGTGTCCCGGGTACCTGTCGATGCGCCTAAGCGCCAATCGGGCGAACGATCGATCCTCCAGAACCGGCTGGGACCACTTCCGGGGATCGTCGTTCCGTCCGCGTTAATTGGAGGAGCCGGCTAGGCTGCGTGGCTTTGTATCTGGAGCACCGATCCGCCGATCCCCGTGACCTTGTGACACCGCGACCACGAAGGGAGAGAGAGAGAGAGAGAAAGAGCCCCTCGCGTGCCAGTCGGAGAGGAGGGATGCGGAAGATGAGGCTGAAGCGTTGAACAGGCTACACACCCTCAGTGGAAGCCGTCAGGGTGCCGCGTGTTCCCGTCGTTGAGGTCATCGACGTCTTGGCCCGCGTCCTGGAGCACCCGCAGACGTGGATCCTGGACCAGGGACGTCGACGATTCGTTTAAACGTTTTCTCAACGGAATCCGAAAGGGATTTGCCCTCGTAGGAAAGTGAGAAACGAGAGGTTCGGAGGATTTGTGACGCAAGGGAATGTGTACATCGATATACCAGGAGATATTATTGGGACAGTGACTGGAACTCCACCTTAAATTGCATTTCAACTAGTGAATCTAAATGCTAGCTAAATAAAATATTCCGAGTGCCAAATACTCACTCCCACGACGATCGTATCGGTATCGAAGAGGGTCGGTTAGGCGAGCCGACCACGCGACCGAGAAGTGCCAACTGGAGTACCAGGATAACAGGAACCGAGGATTCGAAGAGAGGGGGAAGAGCGTGGAGGAAGAAGGTGGCTAAACAAGGGTGAATCAGTGGGTCGCGGAAGACGCTGAGCTCGAGGAGGCTGCTGGAAGAGGGAGCCTAGGATAACCCGCCCTCGGAGGATCGAAAGCCTGCCGAAACCATGAGTGAGAGCAAGTCGCAAGGCAGAACTGTGTCCGATGGGTCGCCAGCCCGCATGGAAGCCGGTATGTAGCCCCGAGACTTGACTAGTTTCGTTATGGACGCGGTGGAAACCCTATTTCCGCTTGAAATTTAAGAATAGAGCTGGAGAACTCTATACAATTCGCAGAGCTTTCGTTGAGTTTGACAGGTGCGATAGCACCGGTGGAGCTCACAAAGAATTCAATTGTTAGTTTTGATAGGCTATCGATAGCGTTCTTTAAATTAAACTTTATAAAGTTGATGGAACTCCGATAGAATTCCACTGGATGGAACTTTGTTCGACTCTATAGTTGACTGTATTAGAGACTCTATAGTATTGTGGAATTCAACACAGGGGATTTATAGAAATGATATAACTCAGTAAAATTCTAAGACAGTGTAGAGGTACGCTAAAACATTGTCGAGTTGATAGGCTTTCACAAAATTACAACAAAGTTAGCCTCTTGCAAATTGATAAAACTTTGATAGATTTTTAGAAGTGCTCTATAAGACTCTAAGGAATCGACAGACTCTCGTCTAATTTTAAAAGTAGAGCTACATAATGCTCTGCAGAATTGACAAAATTTTAGTGGAATTTCAAATGTGCTACTTTCTAAAATTGACAATAGTTTGATACTCCCCGATTAGAGCCATTCAGAATTCGCAAACTATAATGGAGTTCTACAAACACATACAAATATTCAGAAAAGCAATGAACACATATTTCTCAACACAATCGTTACCATTCGAGATCAGATAAAATTGTCAAATCCACGCTACAGCTCCACCCTGACATTATTCACACCCTTAAAGCGTGTCATCCCTCTCTCGGTAAATCTGCCTGTCTTCTATTTTTATCACCCAATTCGCAAGATGACAGCAGCCCAGGAGATCATTCTTCGCGTTCTCGTAGCTCCTTTTCTAGAATTGCAATCGCCACCTTTCTCCTCGCCAACAAAAGCCTGTGCAGGCCTTCTGTTCTCGTGATCGCGAAACCCTCGCGAAGAGGTCACGTATCGCGAAACCAGCGCGCGGGACGAGCTGCCGAGTTACCTTTGATCAGCAGAACGTGAAACACTGCTTCGAATGCTGAAGAGCGACAATCAAAGGCCAAAGTTCGACGGGCAGGTTCCCCGTGGCCTGGCGTTGATTCCGATTCGAAGTTCCGGTTTCCGCGACGAAACATCGAGAGGGGGATCGAAATTAAATCGGGGCCCTCCCTTCAAACTCTGCCACCGTAAAGCCCGAGCAACCCTGGCTGAGCAATTCTCCATGCGTTGTTGAAGTCGGTGAAATTTCGAGGAAGGAGTTAGCTTTGTACGAAGACCGTTATAACTAGAGGCGGAATCTTGAGTTAATCGCCATTGGCATTTTAAATATCGACTTTTTGGTGATGGAAAAGTTTAAACCAAAAAACTGGAACAACGCAGGGCAGTGTAACGTGGCAATATAATGTAGCATCGAGGGGTAAAACTGAAATTGGGTCCCTGTTAAAGTTCCCCCTTTTGGACCCTGGCATACATTAACCTCTCCATACACCGCTAGGCAATTTTCTACGCGTTCATAGCCGGCGAAACTTTGGAAATAGAGGCGGTGAATTCTACATCTGTGAAGTTAATAGGTTTCTTATTCAATTCTACAGTGAAAACCCCGTCGAATGCATAAATTTCTCGTGGTTCGTCGAACGCTGCAGGCTCGATACAGTTGTGATTGAATTCTACAGGTTTCATTCTTCGAGGTTGATAGAATTTTCGTCCGAGAGCTCCATAGATACGGATGCACGCGTATAGAATTTTATAGTAATCAGACATAGTTCCGATCAAGCAGAGATCGATTTTGGGAACTGGTACGTTGCAAGGCGATAGAACGAAACTGTCGAGGGTCGAACTAAAAATTGATCCTCAGCCGATACTGTTCCGCCCGCGCCCTCGACTACATTAACCTCTCCCAGCACAGCGAAGCTGGCTAGGCAATTTTCCGCGCGGTCTTGAAGCCGTTGAAATTTTGCGAATAGGGGTGTTTCCGCGGCGACGATAACCCTTGTCCCTCTAACCGAGGCTCGCTGGGCTGATATCGCGAGATTTCGAGACTCGATTTACGACCCCGTCAGCTTGTTGGGGCATTCGGAAGTTGGCGATTGTTCGCGGTAGATGGCTGCCAGGGTGGCGGGGGGTTGCTCCTTTGATGCATCAAGGGGCGCCGAGGTTAATGCGTCTTTTGTGGTGCATCGGGTGAGGCAATTCCATCAAAGTTCGGAGTCATTTCGGAAATGTTCAAGCACCTCTGCAGGTGAAGAGATGGACGTCTTATTTGCGGGGCCTCGGAGTGCTCGTGTAGCGAACGGCCGAGAAGCGTTTCCTTTGTGATGTTAGGAGTTTCGCTGCCCGGGGTGAAGAGAGTACTTTTTTCTCAGGGTGGAAAGCGCTAACATATACGGGTGAGAAAAGAGCTCCTGGGCTGGTCATGATTCCGTTGAATTTAAGTGGAGGAAATTTATTTAAAAGCCCTGAAAAATGTACTTTCTCGATTCAAAAGTAGCTGAATACTATCGGGTATAGTAAAATATATTTCATTTTTTACGTTGAAAGCACGATTAAATACTCTTTCAGTACCAATAAAATTCTAAAATACCTTGGTTCCGTGACAGTGCTACGAAAATTACGATTGTACCTCTATTAATCCTGCGATACTCTCCCGCCGCGCCCTCGTCCATTGCGTGGTACTTCTGTTAACGTTGCAACGGTCCTATGAAAAATACAATACGCGACATGTCGTTCTGTTCGTAATAACGTATTCAACCAGCGCGCGGAGGATTTCGTTCGACGTCGCATAAAGGGATGAACGCTGTGTCCACGGTGATTCTTGAGGATTACCCTCGAATGTAGGACAGCAATTTCATTTTCAGAAACGTCCTAGCGTCCAGTCCGCGCGCGCGTATGCACGATACACGAGCCCGATGCCCGGCCGACGTTAATCAAACGTTATCGGGGCCACCCGGAAAAACATGAATTTTCGCCGCGACCGGTTTTCTGATTCGCGTCACGGGTTTCGAAACGCCTGGCGACTCGGCGCGGAAGATCGCACGAACTTCCCAGAAATTGGCTTTCCATCGTGGCTCAGCGAAAACTGGGACAGCGATTTCGGTCTTTGGTCGAGGAATTGTGGCCAACTTCTATCCCCGGCATCCAGGAAGTCAGCGGACTCTTAAAAAGCGATGGTCCCTCGTTCGACGGAGCTCGAGGACGCGAAAACTTCCAAATTCGACCGGGGATCTTCCCTTTCTTATCTCGCGGAGCTGCCCTAATTCCTCTCGATTCTCGAATTGGCTGTGATCTTCTTTCCTCCGACGATAGAAGTCCTTTGTCGAGAATCCTCGCAATTGCGAGGGATAGCCTTCGAAAGGAGCTTTAGTGAATTCGAAAGGCACCGCGGCAAACACTTTTGCAGACAGATGTTTTATTTATTCGAGAGAGGACAATAATTATTTACGTTTCTCTATGGAAAAGTGAATCGAAAATGTGATATGAAATTCTTTCTGGGAGGCCTCGTTTTCGACGGAATCGATTGTGCAAATTTTCGGGGCACCGCTGCAATCGAATTGCTTTTTGCATACGTATCTGATTATTGGAAAATAGTGGACGTATAGCACCGTATCTCCATCGATATTCACAAACAGCGGATTAAGTAGAAGTAGCAAGCACTGGTCAGACGCGCCGAGAGCGTGCCCCAAAAATGTTCACACTCGACTATCCCCCAAACGAAAGCTCCTATCAAAAATCTTTGTTCTACATTTTCGACTCCCTTTTAGACAAGGAATCGATCTATACTCAGTCGTCCCATGCAATCCCATGCAATATCCGTCCATATGTTTCGGAAGAAGAGTCCAGAAATAAAAGATTCACAAAGGTTCTCGTGGCACGTAGCCTACGACATGTTTCGGTAAGAAAGGCGTAAATTTTTCTGACGGTAAATGTCTTACGTATTCTCGTTTCGTCGCGTCCCGAAAAAGTATATCGGGTCACTTGTTCTGGCAGCCAGGCTGAACGCGATCCGCTTCATCTAAATTCGCATTAACATATTACGTGCGTGGAAACTGGTATAAGGTTTGCGCCGTATAAATACGTGCAGGAAAATATCCAGTTGTTTGCGCGAGCGTGCACCCGTAAATTCCAGGTCCCTGTGTAAACGTGAATGGCAACGTAATGGGCTGCATGCCACGTTTAGAATGCCACGAGTGTCCTCGCGTTCTGTCACCTGGGACGAAATTATACATATAATATGTTGGCGCACGTTACGCGTTAGGTTCGTTTAGCATCTTCATTTATTATTTCGCTTAATTTTTACCATAATCTTTCAGTTACGTCCGTTGCGCTGCATTTCCGTGGAATTATTATGATTATCTCTTTAGGAAAATGTAGAATAACGATATTTATATATTTTTGGGGGGTCTTACTATAGCGTACGTCAAAATTTGATTATCGAACTGTGACAGGATGATTCCTCGTCTATAAGTACAATACATCAACATTTTTTTTTCACGCGAAGCTTTATTTTTATGAAACTCGATCCCTGATAATTCGCGTAGTGGCGTGTCTGACCATTGCTTGATATTTCTACTTGCGTTAGAGTTTATAAACACCGGCGATAGTATCATATTATCAGCTCCTCGTTCAACGTGCTGTTTGCTAACTTGTTAGAAGTAATTAAAACAGATAATACTACACCACGGGCCACGTTTACATATACAAGTAGAAGTGGCAAGTGCTGGTCAGACATTTTAACCTAGCGCGCTCGCCACACAATTTTCGGATGAATTTTCTCGAGTAGGAAGCTCTGCACGGCAAAACTTTATCCTTCAATTTTGATTTATTCATTAGATGGGCTTCCGTCTTTGGATTATAGAATTCTTTAAACGTTGAAGATTTTCAAAAAATCTTTCCGCTCTCGCCTCTCGAGACTTGGACGTTTTCTGAAATTTTCATTGCAGAGCTCCGGTGCATAGAGCTTTTAACTCGTGAAAAGCTTCGACAGTATCACGTTGTCCATAAAACTAAACCGACTGTAACTCGAGGAAACAAGGTCAAGTGGAAAGTGCCATCTTACGAGTTCCTTTTATTATTTTCGCGACACCCTAATAGTGTATCTCGACGAGAAAGAAATGCGCTTTGAACGATGAAAAGCAACGTCTAGTAGTATAAACAGAGACTGTTTAACGATGTCCAGGGACTATAACAACCGACTCGAGTTGAAAGGGTGAAACCACCCTCCGAAATTCCACGCTTTAATCTTAGTAACTTTCGAAGATACAGGAAAACTCTTTCAACAAATCTCTCTTAGTTTTTCGCAATAAATAACATTGTTGAAGGAAAGTTAATAATATCGATGAAATAGTAAAAACGAGTAATTCCAGAAATCGCTTTTAAATGCGTTAGGATCGAACCTCGAGGAACCCAATGTCGTACGACAAGTCGTCTCGAGGCTCGATGAGATTTAAATAATCAGCAATTACGAGCGAGTGAAGCTTGAATTTCCAAGGAGCCACGCTCGAACGCGTCGACGCGACGTCCAGGCTGCTGGAAAATCCGATCTTCGGAATTGTAGCCTTCCAGCGTTCGTTTAAATGAAAATCTCAGTGGTAGAGTGCAGTTGCTTTCCACTAAAACGACCAGGATTCGATTACCATAAATTTTCATTCTATCCGAATTTCGCGTGAATATAGCGTCAGAACTATGCGTCTACAAATTGAAAAGAAAACTAAATTGAAATAGACGCCATTGTACTCCGCGCGTGTGAGAGTAAAATTTAGACTCGATGTGACAGAAAAATAAAACGTAAAATTGGGTATAATTATATCTAAAATTGGCTACCGGGATAAGAAGAGCACCCCGTGGAAAAATTGTAAATTTGGATGGCGAAGAAGGGAATTAAATTCTAGAGAAAACTGATAGAATCGGAGACGCGGAAAATATATTCAAATATATGGCGAAAGAAGAAACAAGGACAAGAGGGAACGGGGAATATATAGATCAGTGCGTCAGTTCTGAAGAAACGCTCCCTCGAAATTCAAATCCACCGAATGTTGGATATACATTTCAAGGTACATACAAACACACACACATTGCGTCTCCACGGAATCATCGTATGGACGGAATATATATCCAGAGTAAACTTCTCAAGGAACACTCGAAAACAGGAAAATATCTCCGGAGCTATCTCGTCTACACAACATACAAATGCGATTGTCTACGGAAACGATGGAAGCGGTATCAAGTTTCTCGAATCTCTCGCTCGAACGTTATTTTTTCAAACGTCTCACGTACGATTCCTACTCGAAGCGACTTCATTGAATCTTCCAGTCGGTTCACGCCGAGTTCCAAACTCTGTTTTACCCTCGTTGCTCGATACAAATGAAAAGATCAACCGTGCGACCTGCGAATGGAAACGTTTCGTCGGGTGCAAACGTTCGCAAATGGGTTTCTACTTTCGCGTCACGTATTACGAAAAAAAAAAAAAAGAAGGAAAACCACCACGCGATGGGAAAACAGGGAAAAACCGGCGACGGAATATTCATACCCGGTACGCAGATCGCGAGCACGCTCGAACAGTTCCGCAGGATCAACATATTTCGTTGGCCTACAATCGAAAACTGGAACGCCGAATATCGCGCGGTGTCCGCGGCGGAATTTACGAGCGGAGACGGCGAAAACGAGCAGATTCCGCGGCACCCGCCGAAATTTACATTCGATCTACCCGGAACGCGGTAAATCGTAGAAATTGCGAATGGAAAAACAGCCAGCCGGAAGAGTTTGTTTCCCTTGCGAATTTATGCGACGCGGGGCGCAGAAACGGCGCTGATCCGACAGTATTTAACGCTCCAGGTTGATCTCGCGGACCTTTATCACTTGGATAAGGTAACATTTTGTAATCACTTGCGTGTTGAGCGTTGAGAGTCAACCATCGGAAACAATAATTGAAAAAAGCGTTTACATTCACGGTATTTGAGAATTTATTTCAAGTACAAGATCCGTGCCACACAAGCAAAGTTTTCATCGTTCGTTGAGCATATAATTAAGTTAGAAGAAATATTTTTTTTATGGGAATAAACTCAATAATACCGATACTATGATCGATCCAGTGCTACGAACAGAAAGGGCATTCGTTTCAGGAGATATCTTCGCTTCGAACTGATCTGGAACAATAAATGAACGTATTTAATTAAATTTATTGATTCTAAAAGGAGAGTTCCGGGGATCAATGACCAAATAAATATAAGATATCGGAGTGGAGTGTCCCAGTACCAACCTCTCGATCATTTCCACTCGTCGAGCGTTCCAGACGATTGCCCCCCAGCAGAGAGCGATTCAGGCACGCGTAAAATAAAACGGAGTCGAGCAAGGGGTTGAATGGTGAACGGGATTATTAAACCGTAGGAGTTTCCGTAAAGGAAAGTGGTTGGTGGGTTTCGCAAGTAAATAGACGTCGCGTGGCAGGATCAAGTGGTCCTCGTTGAAACCAGAGGCTGCCCTCCCGGCTTTCGGCCTCGTTCTCCTTTTACCTCCTCGAAACACGGGATTCGTATCTGTTATTCGTATAATTTATGGTCACTGGAGAGGGTCGAGGAGGAGGAGGATTTAATTAATGGCCGAGCTTGTCGCGACGAGAAAGAATACTGTGGGAGGCTTGATAAAGGAAGGGAACTGTGCCGAATAAAGTACGCGGAATTGGTTGAACAAAGGGTACGAAATATTTGGTATCGTTAAGGGAAGGCAAAATCAACCTCGAGTTGGGAAGAATGTGCTTCCGTGGACAGGAGGACTGTAGATAGCTTCATTATTTAAGATTCTCTTGGGTTGCTACGATTACTTCCTTTAAAAAGCAAATCGAAGGGTGCGCGAGAAATTCGGAGCTGAAACGGGAGAAGATTAATTCTTTGTGTAAAAGCACATCGAAAATTAGGAATACAAATTTTTGGTGCGATGCTTTATTTTCGAGAATATTCATCGAATACGACTCGGCTGGCGTGTCTGACTATTGTTCGATGTTTCTATTTACGGTGAAATTTCTATAGACTGATGATGGTGATTCCATGTTGTATATTTTTCGTACGAGTTACTGCTTTTTTATTATTTATAACTTAAACGGGGGGAGATTAATTCTTTGCGTAAAAGCACATCGAAAATTAGGAATACAAGTTTTCGGTACGATGCTTCATTTTCGAGATAGTTGATTGAATACGACTTGGCTGGCGCGTCTGACTATTGCTCGATGTTTCTATTTACTTCTATAAACTGATGGTGATTCCATGTTGTATATTCTTCGTCCGACGTACTGCTTTTTTATTATTTACAACTATTTAAGCCAGACACTACAGACACTGACATACACAAATACCAATATAGAAACCCAAAGTAGAATTAGTGAGCCATGGTCAGACATGCTAGTACCATGAATTTTCAAATGAATTTTCAAATGAATTTTCTCGAGAGCGAAACCACCAACGGAAAAAAGTTGATAATACAGTTTCTACTCGTTCCTTAACAGTCAATTGCCCTGTTCTCGCGTACACGGAGAATTTTTATCACCCTCTAAAAATTTCACGTCTTTAGGTTTATTAAAACTTCTTCCCCTCCAAATTAATTAAAAGTTCGTCTCTGTTGGGTTCGTTAAAGAGCGAGAAGTTGTTGTCATCTTCAAAGATGTTGGATTAATAAATGGAGAAATTTATAATAAGTATAGTTGGTCGCTTCAGCTTCCGCGAGACTCGATTAGCTGAACGTATTTTTCGCGAATGGTTTTTCCGATAATCCTATAAGATGCTCGAACTCGCGCAGATGTTGCGGTCTTTCATAACGCAAAAAGAGATTACACTATCGACGGAACTGCCCCGCGGTCGTGTACAATCAGGAATTATCGCTCTGTTGATTCAACTAAGCCTTCCCACACGCGAATAGACGGTTCGTTCGTGGTAATAACATTTCGCGGGCTTCGTCCGGGCTCGTGGCGTGAATAAACAAAGATCTGGGTGAACAGGCTAGATTCACTCTGTTCTTTACTACCTCCCACTAAATGGAGAAAAGTTTAAATCCACGCAATTGGGTTCCCAAGATCAGAGTGCGAAGTACACGACCAGCGATTTTTCTATTCTTCTGCAAACCTTGTTTGTCATTGCAATTCTTCTCGGATAAACAATCTATAAATACTTCATAAAGCAATGATATTTATTTGATACTTCTCGATGGAACAATTTTTCTTCTTCCTTTTCAATCTTAAATATTCGTTTCTTATTTTTTCGTCGTACTCGTTTCTGTAATAATACACGTTGGGTTTAATTAGCGTATCATAAGTATTTAGAATACACTAGGACACGTTGCTCGATCCGAATGATCCATAGTTTTGTGTTCCCCACAGTTACGAGTTTATTTCCTGTTTACTCATTTGAAGAGATTTATCAAACTATCCTCGTCGAGGCTCCCTTCGAAGATTAAGAAGCTCTAGAACTGTTTGACTTCGGTCAACAAATCGACGTCTGTCCATCTGTTCGCGTTCGAATGACACGCAGAGTTCAAATAAAATCACGAATCGACCTATAATCGAGCCCCGTCTCTCTCCAGGAGGACCAAAGATTAATTTCGTTGGCACGGCGCGTCAACGTCGGGCCATTCGTCGTCGTTTGAACGCGTTAACGAAATTAGAAACAGCGGGGGCACGAGTATCTCCCGCGGTGGCTGACTCGTTCATTCATCAACGAAGTCCACCTCCGCTCGAATTAATTTGTTTGTCTTCGAAGCGTCACGTTGAGCTTCTCAGACGGCACTCGAGAGTCGCTCGAGATCACGAAGATCGCTTCGTGCTTCGAATGGACCGTGATTAGAAATTGGTGGATGTGAATGTAAACGAGGTATTTTTTATTTAGATGTCAAAATTAAATCGAAGGGTATGTATGTTCATGAATCAATTTTCTAAATACTCGTAACAACTTGCGATAAAAAGCATCGTAAGATTTTAATTAAGATACCAAGGGGTTGACGACTACAGAGGCTGAAAAGTCTTTCGAGACGACAACTCTCCTGGCTACCGACGTCGAGAACGAAATGGTTGACAATTATTTGGGGGGGGGGACCGAAAGGGAACCAGAAACGGGATAAACGTAGTCGTCCAAGGGAATTGCGAGGGGTTTGTTTCCGGTATGTTGTTTTTGCCCCGTTGTCTATTAGTCGACCTCGGTGGATGCAATAAAACCAGCTCGTTTGGGGGTTGCGGAGAACCAGCACTTTGTTGATCCAATCGAATTTGCTGCCGCTCGAGTGGCTGATCGATCCCCGTTAAAAGGATATCGCGGACCTTGCAGAATTCTCAAGCAAGGACGAGCTCTCTCGCTCGGTTACCTCGGGGCGATTCGACCCCTTCCATATATTGCGCAACGAAATGCATCGTCGCTTTATAATATTACTGTCATCTGCCTCCGGGAGATGACTTTATTCGCGTAACAATAAAACCAGAGCCTCTGGTATTAAAAAGGGCGAAATTAATAATATATTAGGTTGTCCCGAAAGTTTCTTTCGCGAGTTGCACGTCAATTATTTTATGTGATCGTGTTTATATAGACAATCTAATTTCATAGATATTCATGTTGTAACAGTAATGGAGCAAAATGAATCGTCCAGAATTCAGTAATGTAACATAAAATATTATGCATGTATTACTTACTAATAAAGCGAAAGAAACTTTTCGGACAACCTAATAATAATTGACCATGTAAAAATGTAATAATTTGAGACAGGAATATCATTCTATATGATTCATGTAGAATTAAATATGGGATAAAAGGAGCACGTTTGAAATTGGATTAAAAAAGTGCCCTTTTGTTGCATATAAAATTAAACGTAGAACAAAAGAAACTCTTTTTATTAAATATATTATATATTATATATTATATAATATAATAATATATTATAATAATATATATAATATATAATATATACCACGATCCGACGATCCGTTGGGGGATCCGTGGGATCGCTTCGATATATAATATATAATATATACCACGATCCGAGAATCTCCGTTGTACGCATCAGCCAGGGAATTTCGAATAACGAAATTACCTCTATACATTCATGCCTATATATATATATATATATATATATATATAATTAAACAACTTTGTTTTAGCCTACATTTAATATATTTATTATATTTAATATATATTATATA
>NC_071982.1:13647111-13651312 GCF_026283585.1 Hylaeus volcanicus
TTTAGCCTACATTTAATATATTTATTATATTTAATATATATTATATAATATAATAATATATTATAATAATATATATAATATATAATATATATTAAATATAATAAATATATTATAATAATATATATAATATATAATATATATTAAATATAATAAATATATTAAATGTAGGCTAAAACAAAGTTGTTTAATTATATATATATAGGAATGAATGTATAGAGGTAATTTCGTTATTCGAAATTCCCTGGCTGACGCGTACAACGGAGATTCCCGGATCGTGGTTCGACGAAATCTTGGCCTTTTAGCAGGTGCAACGGAGTCCCAGCACTTTGTTGATTCAACCAGATCCCCATTCGGTCGAGTGGTCGGTCGATCCGCGGCGAAAACGTGCATGTACCCAGGCCTCGCGCGCGTTTAAACGAGATTAGGACAAGGGCAAGCGGAGGGTTAAGTAGTTTCCATTGTAAGGATGCTCCACGACGTGACGACGTTTCTCAGTGTCTCGTGCTTGCCACGCCTCTGCACACAGCAAGCCATCTCACGGCCTCGCGTGAAATCGCTTAATTCATCAAGAATCATCTTTGATTCATTTTTCTATTTTACCACCGAAGTACGATCTTTTTCTGCTGAACGAATCAAAATTCTGCTGGATCACTAACGAAATGGCACTGTCATTTGGCTCCAATCAACTATGATTGTTTGGTTCTATTTTATTATTCGACTACTCAGGTATTATTCAGGTATTTGGCTCTATTCGAAAGCTTAGCTCTGTTAGAATATTTACTCAGATATTGTCGTTTAAATGTTTGACCTCAGTCGAATACTTGATTACTCACTAATGTTATCGAAATATTTAGCTCTACTCGAGCATTTAGTTCTACTCGAATATTTTACAAGTCAGATATTAAAGTCGTTGCCTCTGCTCAATATTTAGCTTTACTGAAATATTTAGTTCCACTCGAACATTTTACGATCTGTTATTGAAGTCGTTACCCCTGCACAAGTATTTATCTGTAATCCTCGAAACTCGAAGAATTCTCATTGGTAGATTGGCGTTAGATCGGGCGTCGCGACGTCGCCCGTAGGTGATACGCACTGAGTGGCGTAAATCAGCCGAAATGCCAATAATCGCCACCTGACTCCCGTCGTAATAAAGTCGAACGTCGAATAATATCGTCGCGACGCCGCTTCGAGTCCTGGTCGCGATTTATCGTTCGTTCCAGCGAGCGGCGAAATTGGGACACAGACCAACCGGGACACGCCCGGCATTGTTACCATTGCTTTTAAGCTTCTCCGCGTTTCTGACGTGTGCGCGCGCGCAAATACACGCTCCGTGCACGTACACGTGCGCGTTGATCTGCTTTACATCCCCGCTCGCCAGGTATTTTTATGGATCGCCGTCCCGTAATTTTCATCCGCATTTTGTTCCTCTGAAGGGACGTTTTTAAGAGCGATACCGTCCTTTGTATCAGTACACGCCAAGCATTACGAGCTGTTTTCTTTGAAAGCTGTTGGAGACGGTGCTGAAAATTTATTATCTCCTATCGCACGTTTTTTAATATGATTTTTATCGAGGCCCCGATACCCTTCAGCTTCTAATTCTTTACGATTGCAATCGAAGGTTTTGTATCTGAATCTTTTTTAAGAAGTAAAATTATTCTTCGGATCCTTACAATTATTTAGTGTCCAATTAATGCGTTTGAATTAACCATTTTGTTATATACATATATACGCGAATTTGCATAAACACAATGATATTTTAATTAGCTCACTTCGAAGTTTACCTAGTGTGGCATTTATTCTCGCGAAACTTTAATTATTTTAATACGCAAATAATTACGAGCCAGCCCCAGCAAACTCTTCTCGCCGATGAAAGCGGAGCTGGCAATTAATCCCATCGTCCATTGTGGGATCGCATATCGGTCACAACTTGACGCTCAAATTGAGCCACTTTTCCCTGAAATTACCGAGAGTATAGTAACAGTAGATGTAACAATTACCAACGTATTAATATCCCTGAGAATCTGTGTTACAGAGAAACATTTCGAACTTTTCAAAGAAGCCATTCGAACAGTCTCGAATAATTTATATTTATTTAATTACAGGAAAAACTTTGAGTATCAGTCGTGCCTTCTTCAACCACGATCTAATAACAAATTTTGTTTTGTACATACTCGAAGATTTTCATCCCTTTCTGAGCTTTTCAAATGAAGCTTAAGAATAGGATTATTTCTTCCCTTCGGTTCCCCTGCGTTCCAAAAATTCATCCGAGACCACAGTTCATTAGTCGCGAACAAGCTCAGGAAACTGTGCCGCAATGGTTTTCGTAGTCTGCCAAAAAAATTTAGATTTTCGCAACGCAGTGCATCGTACCCGACGGGAAGTCGCAGTGTCGTTAATTCGGGTGGCGAAGTCTCCCGGAATATTGGGCCACCGTTCCCCCAGCACTTGGCAAATGTCCTCAAGAGTTCGATTCTCCCGAATTCCACCCTTTTTGCCCCTTACCCATCGGTCCGTGCCCCTTTATCGTCCGTGTTTCGTGTTCCAATTGCTCGATCTATGTTCCTATCTGGCTCGGATCTTCCGAAGAATCGGTCGCGGTAGTCGTCTTGTCCGATGCTCCACTTCAGTCGAATCCTCGAATCCCGTCAGCGTGAAACATCCATTATGTTGGCTTACTGGTCGCCTGTGAACGCTCCAAGTTCAATCGCCAGGGACTGGTTTTGATAAGAGAGCTTTCGGCCGTGTGGTTCTTCTTCTATTCGCTGTTGTAGGTTCGAAAGCGCTCCATTCATCTTAAAATTCCAAATAAAATACCCTGTTCGCTTTCTATAAACATCGAATTTCCCGATATTGTTTGATATTTAACGTACAATAGAATCAATAATGTCCAGGGAAAGCGAATATTTAAAGCAGTCCATACACCAAAGAGTTTCTTTTAATTACTTATTTTACATTTATCTATCCTTTGTTTATTTTACAATTGTAGATGAATATCCGGTTTGCTTCTATAGTTATCGAAATGCCTAATACGTTTTAATGTCCAGTGGAAATTAAGTGTTCCAACGTTCACGCGAAAACGTTGAGTCAAGTGCCGGGGGAGTTTTTAATGATACGTGGTTACGGGCAGATTTAAATTCAAGGGATTTGTAATTTACGCTGGAAAGGTCAATTTAAATGGCAGGGAGTACACGATAATTTGCGGTGTACATGCGAGTGCCACTTACAAGTGTCCCTGACAGCTCAATCTTTTTATAATTACTCGAATAATTCCTTTCGATAAAACAAAATTTGTTTTCATTCGAAAGAAAATACCTGAAGCAACCTCTGCAGTTTTGAAATCATTAATAAATTCAGAACAACGCCAAAAGCGCAGTATCTAATATCATTTGACTCGAGCGATATTTACAATGAAATAATTTCAATTTAAAGTCCCATATTAAAAATAAAAATAATCGATAAGGTAGTTCACGACTGCTGATCTGCAGTAATTGATACATCGTTAAACAAACGAGCAACTATCGATTAAACGTGGTAAATTCGACGCAGACACCAGGTGAGGAGGGAGTGCAAGTTTGCAACGTCGTGCAACGCCGTGTCCCGAATTTTCGTCAGCGACGTCCCCGGCCAAAATCAATTAAGAGTTTGACGAAGACGTGCTCCTAAATTAATCGTGTTTGAAGCCCGTCTTCGCAAAGTTCAGCCGGTTAGGGTAACTCGTCCGCGAAACCCTGGTATCCGAGTGTTTACTCGCTACCTATATCCTTGCTGCTTAAAGTAATTGCGTCGCTCACGATTACGTAACCTGCAGCGGTAGAGGCAATGTCAGGCTGGGTTCAATATTTGACACGATGAATAGCGATCTACGATTGCTCTAACATATATCAACGTCTCGATTTGTTAGGAATTTTAACCGAATTCGAGCAAATATTTAGTCGAAAATAAATATCACGATATGAAAGGAAACTACAGTTTGGATAACAGAATCCATGTTTTACTGGAGCGTGGCGGTGAGTGGCAGTGCGTGATGGCAATCACTGGAGTGTGACGGTGGACCAGAGGATCGTGATCCTTCGCTGATCACCGTCACGATCTCTCCTGATCGCTGTAACGGTCTAATAGTTATCGCCACGCTCTCTCCTGCTCACCGTCACGTTCTGATAGTCACCGCCACGCTTTCTCCTCCTCACTGTCACTCTCTCTC
>NC_071982.1:13651322-13674635 GCF_026283585.1 Hylaeus volcanicus
CACGCTTTCTCCTCCTCACTGTCACTCTCTCTCCTGCTCACCGTCACGCTCTGATAGTTATCGCCACGCTCTCTCCTGCTCACCGTCACGTACTCTCCTCCTCACCGTCACGCTCTCTCCTGCTCTCCGTCACGCTCTCTCCCGCTCACCGCCACGCTCTCTCCCGCTCACCGTCACGCTCTGATAGTAACTGCCCACGGTCTGATTGTCACCGTGACCAATGAACGGTGACCGTGAACGTCAGTCGCTTTCAACGTCGGTTAGAGTCCCGCCGCAGGGGGTACCTGTGAGTGCATAATGGAAGGAGCAAACACGATTAAAATAATTAGGGAGCCGTGTAACTCGATGCAGTTTGTCGGCTGGAAACCGTCTAAATACGGGTCCAGGTTAAACGGGCACCGCGACACCGCGACTCCCGCGTTAACGAGACTCAGCCATTATGGCTAATTATTGGTCGTCGCTGTTTCGTCGTCAGTATATTAACGGGTCAACCCTGTGTATCTTCATTTTGCGTCGAGCAAACTTGATAAACAGACCATCCCCAAACATGCCACCTTGGATTTCGCTGGCGTTTCCTTTGAACAGAATTAATCTCGTGGCGCCGGTTGACGCGCACGCCTAAGAATTCCTGCATCGCGACGAACACGGGAAATTGCCCTATAATTTTACAACCGTTGGACGTATCCAGGTAACGCTCGACTCGAGGCGACCCACCCTCGCATAAATTCCGAGCAGGCTCGTTAGACCGGACCGTTCGGTGAATTTGTGGTCGAATACGTCGATAATTATTATAATCGGACGTAACAGTCTTGAATTATCGCTGCTAAAGCAAACGCTTGGGGTTTCTTGGGGGTGGATTAGGTACGTAGGAACTCGAAATAAAATTAACGCGATCACGTTAGGAAATTTATTATTTAAAAATAGATCGTTCGAAGATGTGCTTTTGTCTTGGACCGACCTTGTCCGTTATTTACATTAACGTTTCTCTGGTTGGATCGGAGGGAAGGCTTCTCGGCGTTTTTCTCGTCGCTATGATAATGAGATTCTTAAGGGGATCTCGAGATGAAAAAGCGTACAGCAATTAGGAGAAGTTCGATATTCGAAACAAGTGTCCCCGAAGCAACAAACCGGGTTGAGTCGAGCAATTTAAAAAAGTAGGCCAGTCAATATTAACTTCTCTGATTTGTTTCTTTGTCCCTTTGCGAGACGCGATCGTCGTTCGTTACGGTATCTATCGAAGACATAAGCTTTTACTGGAAATGCTCTAATTTATAATTCTATATAAGCAACGGAATTCATAAACGAATATTACACGCGTTACAAGCGTCTACGATGTTCTAAAAGTACGACGATGGAAACATTGATAAATTAACTCCTACAACTGTACAATTATCTTGAAATTAGGTACTACAAATTGCACCTAACCTTGGCACTGGAATCTCGAGATAACCACATAAGTCGATAAGAAAATTTGAGTAAGATCTTCGATTATAAATCTCGAATTCGTTGCACCCGAAGACAATTAGGTTAAATAGCCTCGGTTCGCGTGGGAAGTCGAGCGTGGAAGACGCAGGATTCGTTCTTATTTCGCCACGGTTCAGCGGGGCTCTTCTGCCAAGTCTCGCGAAGCGTCGCGGCGCCAACGAGGTCGCGAAAGAAGACGTCCACCGAAATGTCGGACGGGGAACGCTCGCGGAATTCACGACGAGCGGGGCGGATTGAAACGTGCTTACACGTAGCTCGTTATTGCGGGCAGAAATACGTGGCCGCGGAAGTGGCAGGCGTCGATTCGACGTCGAGGCACGTCGGGACGCCTCTGCGGACTACCTTCGGCTCTGCAGCGTTCCCGTCCATCGATCAATGTATCAATTCACCGCACGGACAATCGAGTTTCGTTTTAATTTATGATTTCGCGTCGACTCGACGTGTAACTGTTAAATGGAATTCATTTCGTACTCGAAATTATATTTAGAGTATGAAAAAGAATCATTTTTTCTGTCTATAGAGGGAAGAAAGACGCGTATACACCCCCGCTCAGAAGTATGTGGACACTTGCTTAATAGAAATAAATATCTAATAAAAGTTGCGAATCTATTAATATAAATTATATCATTTATCTTTCGATATGTTTATGTTGCATTAGCGAATATGTTTTATTAATAGTTTCTCCTAACATCACATTAGCAATGATGAAACTATAGAGATAACTCGATAACGTAAAAATTTCTTTTACCAAACTTGGATACTGTTAATTTCTTCGTTAGATCCGAAGTAATATTATCTCACTTATTTTGTAATATTTCGTCATAAATGTGTTTGATACATTGAATATTCTTTCTGAACTTTTCTATCTAAACGATCCCATAGTTCCACTATAAAATTAAATATGGCAGTCGAAACATTTAATATTATTAAATGTTGTTAAATACACATCCAATATAGAATTTAGCAATAAAAGTTGCATAGTAATTATTCATTGAAAGTAGTAAACGTCCACGTATTTATGAGCGAGGGTGTACGAAATAAAACGAGGGTAAACGTTGTGTTGAAATGAAGAATTAAATTGTAGGAAGTGCCATTGAACTGTTTATGATGAGCGTTGTAGTAGAACAAGAATTATAGTAATTTAGTGTGATAAATAATTAGATAGTACCGTGGCTGAGCTTTCATTGGCACGTGTCGCGTCGTTCCGGAAAGAAATACTTCTTTTTCGCATCGGCCGTGAGTGAACGGCACGATTGACGGCTGATAAATCGACTCCGTCTACTGGCAATTTGAAGTAACCGATACGAGATTAATCGATTGACAATCGTAGGTCTAGACGTACCTTCTGCGACGGTAGAGTGCTTTCTCGATATCGATAAACCTTTTAAGCCGACAATAGCGTGGTACCCGTAAAGCGCCGGCTGAAAGATCGACTCGTACTACTAGCTAACGAATCTTAAAAGTAGTAAAGTAATTAACTGAAAGTTGCCGATTCGGAGCCGGCTTGGGAGATGTTTTCCTAGCTGCACGTTTTAAGCGGAGTCGAAGGTTCTTTCCTCGGTAACGTTAGAATTTCGTTGGAAGGTTGGCTCAAATATTGACTCGAACTACTAGCAGCTTAATAAGATGCCGATGAATTTTCCGTCGGAAGGGTATCTTTCTTGGCTGCTTTCGATAATCATTCGAGTCAAAAGAAAAGTATTTTATATTCCAGATTTGACTCGAATAATTTCATTAATTACGTAGTTTTACACGAGCACAGTGTATTAAATATAATTCAATTAAAATTTGGAACTATTTCTTCGACAACCGTACTGTCAAGGCTAACGAAAGACCGAGACGAATCGAACGAATTCGAACCCGAACGAGATTCGAGTTCAATTCGAACAAAGAAGGGGTAGGGGATAGAGGACCCTATTCTCGATTTACGAACAAATTGAAATCTATCAACGCGCTTCTCCTTCTCTCGACGCCTATTAAAACTTTCCGACTAAAGCGTTCCCATTTCCGTCACCGTGTTTCTATTAAAACTTCGCCGCTCTATTAGGATGATATTAAAATCAATAGAAACAAACTTGAAAGCACTCGACGGTCTCGCCAATGGTAATCCGGCGCGGCACCGCGTTCGCTGCTCGAACAGTCGGACGTCGTCGAACCGTCGTTGAATAAACATCGCGACCGAGAATTCCCTATGAAAATTTCATGAATGAAAAACCATTCATCTTTTTGTTCTCGTTTTCCAGGCGATGGCGGCGGCGCCGGCGGAGACGGCGAGATGGGTGGAGGCAATTCCGAGAAGAAGACGGGATACGAGACTAATCTCTTCCTTTACAACGTAAGTAACAATAACGATAATAACAGCGCGGACTATATCGCGTGTTTACGCTGGAGGTTCGTTCGCGTACGTTTCAGGGAAATTGAGATACTCTGAAATTATTGCGAGTAGACATGGAGCAAATGGCGATCGTAAATAGGAGGCGAAATTTGGATAATCGTGTGTTTGTTTGAAAGAATTTTTGTTTGCCACTCTCTCGTTGTCGGAACAAATATTTATTTTAGGGTAGAATATGTCTGACCCAATACGGAGCATAATCACTTCCACGTCTGATTTTTTCTTCTTCCGTGAATACATTTACATTAAAAGTAACATCGAGAGTTTCATTGGGGACAAAATAGACTAGAAATTCAAATGTTTGGGGTCGTTTTAAGAATAGAATTCCACATTCCCATAAGTATTCGTACCCTCTATTCGAGTAGTTTGCCTAAATTAAACGATAGATTCGACGTTTTCAAATAAACGTTCCATCATGGATATGTACACAAATAGCGTGTACACAGGCTTTATACATGTACATATTTAGAATAGAAATTTATTTGGAAACATCAAACTTGACGTTTAATTTGAATAAATTTCTTGAACAGATATAGAGAGTACGAATACTTACGGGACTGACTGTATGACGATGTCTGCTAATTTTTGGTCACGCCGAAACGTTTAACCTTACTCGCTGCTCCTGGCGTAAATGATCCTTCCGCCTTCCGTCTATATCTCATATCTTGAAGCAGCCTGTATCGCGAATGGATAACAGACGTTTCACGGCAAAAGTTCAACGGATAAGAAAACTGGGACGATGTAGGCTCAGGCTCCCTTTCTCGGACGAAGGGTCCTTCATTAAAACACGAAAGTGAGAGGAATAGAGAGAGAGAGAGGGGGAGAGACAGGGTTGAATATTCTCGAGTGTGCAATTCGCTTAATTGTCGTTCAACGAACAAGCGAGCCACGAACGGATTCTTCTGCGGTTGTGCGTCTCTTTTATTGTTCGG
This sequence comes from Hylaeus volcanicus, assembly GCF_026283585.1. Lineage (NCBI taxonomy): Eukaryota > Metazoa > Arthropoda > Insecta > Hymenoptera > Colletidae > Hylaeus > Hylaeus volcanicus. The sequence continues at coordinate 13,656,132 of NC_071982.1, forward strand.
GACCGGCGTCGTCCTTCGTCGGCAGTTTTTCTTTTGTTCATCGGCCGACGGGGACAGTTTCCTCAGAGTGTCTCCCAGCTCTTCTTATTAAATCACTTGTTTTCCTAACGCTTCTGTTAAATAATTTCTATTTTCATTTTTTTTTTTTTTTGCCAAATTCGTCCTATACTAATTAACCCTTAAGGGTGACTCCAAGTCACCACTAGATTTCCTTTAGGTTTAATTTCTTCGGAACTCGAAGTGTCAATAAATTGTCATTGAGGCAAAGGTGACCTGATTTTCAAATCTCAAATTAGAGATCTCATTTTCGAAGTCAATCAAAGCATCTCTCGAGTTGCTGACAGATACCAGAAAAAAAGGCCTCGAGTGCAAAGGATTAAAAATTTTATCATTATCCTCGCCGGTATATAAAAAGTGACAAATTAAATTAGATTCCAATTCTCTCGATCCACGTTCCATCCCGTAGATTATTTTCTCTTTTGCTTGCTTTTAAACAAAAGTAACTCGTTGCAAAGATGAGACGAAGTACTCCAGCCCCAAGAAAGGAGTTTTCATAAACGAGATCCTAAAAGGAACGACGTCTTTGGTAGCAAGTTTATCTCGAGATAAAGAGAACGAGCCTAATTCTCCGGCGTATTTCAACCGGAACAGCTCGCTAGGGAAAATAGTTTCGCTTTCAGCTTCGACACGTTCATCAACTCGAGCAGGGAAGTTTGTCGACGGACCGGTCGATAAGAAACCGTAGAATTCGATTCGAGTTTGCGTCGAAGTACCTTTGAACGAAAGTTTCACCTCCGCCTCCAGCTGAATTAATCGCAGAGTCAACTGCCGCGATTCGCTGATTGGCGACGCGCCGGAACAGGGTCGTTTGAACGTCTTCCGCTGGTTTCGATCACCTTAGATGACCAATGTTTCCTTTCTTTCATTCCGCACTTGTTCTTATTATTGGAAAATTAAAGTTTCGTAGCAAGATGAATTTATCCAATTATCCAACCAACGAGTAAGGGTTCCTTGACGCAGGATGCTCAAAATTAAGGAGCACTGGGATAAAACGTTGCTCCGTCAATCCTTTAATCCTGTTCAGGCCTGATTTCGCGCGCGTGTGTAGGAACGCGGCTTTACGTAACGATTGCACACTGGCCTCTGCATAGAGGCCGCATGAAAATGAAAGAAAAAGGGTGGCCTAGAGTGACGCAAGCGGAGCCATGGTTCGAACGTGCCCTTATAGCCGGTTAATTAACGTGCTCTTTCAGTCCGGGGGCCTCATAGCTGGAACGCGCGGTTCGGCATCGACCTCGATTCCTGGATATCCAATTATCCGTTTCTCTTCTTGCCGTGGCTCGCTCTGTCGAAATTATCTCCGAGCAAGACAGCCTTATCGGCGCTGATTTCTCGCTTGTACGTCTGCCTCTGTCTCTTGGCCGCTTTGTCCGGGGAAACCAGGCGAAATGGCGGCGAACAGGTTCGCTATGGACCCGTGATTAGCTATGAGTCTAATATCGCCCCTGGCGGATAGTATTCGGTCGAAATTAATTGGTGCGACTGTATATGAAAGTGGAAAAGTAGAGGAACGGGATCTAAGAAGGAGAACATTTATTTTTTGGGTGTGGTAAGGTTCGGTTAGTAATCACTTACAAGGAAAGCTTTTTAGGTGTCCGCCTTCGAATGTTTTGATTTTTGGATGTGTTTTAAAGGACCGAGAAATAAGATATATACGTATTTCTTTATATTGGCCCGTTTTTATATTCACGGGGTGAAACGACCCCCTCAAGTCTCAGCAATAGGCTGTTATTATAAACAAATTATTTTTTTTTAAAGTTTTCTTCTATCTATGATAAAAGATCTTCGAAGTTTCGGAGATCCTATTGCAGCTGAAACTTTAGGTGATCGTTTCAACCCCTAAATATGAAAACAGGGCAATATAAAAAAAATACGTGTATCTTATTTTTTTGGCCCTTTAAAACGTATCCAAAAATCGGAACAATTGGAGACGGACACCTAAAAAGCTTTCCTTGTTAGAAGAGAACGAAATACTTTGTAAAATTTAGTTACGTTTCGCTATGAGGGAATGTTATAATAAAATTCCGTCACATTTTATTGAGAACAGTTCTAGTGAGAAGAAATTTTAACGCTGAATTTTATACTGAAATTGTTCCCAATCGATTTCATTGATTCATTCTCCTCTTCATGAAAAAAAAAAAAAGGAAAACTACTAAAGCCAACTCTCGCATTCTATTTCCTACACGTACCGAACTTTTCCACCCACTGATACATATGCAAATCTCGTTGCACTCGCGTCGATTCTTTTGACTGAATACTATTTCGCCCAGGATTGATGATACATTCGATCCTCAAAAGGGAAATTTCCGCTAACGAACAATGCTCGAAATTGTATCGTTTCGTCACTGCAACGAGAGAATAAGAGGTACCCCATTTCGTGGCCATTTTTATCCCCGACCCTTGATTGCGAGTACCTCTGGTGATCCAGCTAAAATTCCAGAAGAATTTCGATGAAAGTTCTTTCTAAATAGCGTTCGCCTCTAGTTTTTAATGAAAAGATCCCCGGGGCGATGCAGTTCCGTCGGGGAAATTCTTGCTGGGGGTCGTGTTTCACTGTCGCGATCCTCATTTTTCATCCACGTCCACGTGCAATTATCGACCGAATTACGTAGCGATTATTCCGCGCAAACAACTCTCTGCGAGGCATAGTTGTCAGGATCGCGTTTCGTTTAATTATCTCACTAATGGCGCGCTAGGATTTCTACTTTCTTTCCCCCTCGGCGTAAGAGGATCGCAGGTGAAGCGAGAGAGTAACTCGTTAATTAATTAAATAAGTGCGTTTAATTGCACCGCCCGTCGTCAGATTAAAGTTCAGTTTCTTCGTCGAGGACCGGCCGTTGTCTTGCGTCGTTTATTTACTGTTAAAAATGTCATTCATTCTTAATTTAATAGATAAACAAATGACTTGGGATCTAAAAGAATCAACTAGTGTCGAGAGTAGAACAGCGTGTCTGACAACGCAGGGAATTTTCTACTTCGAGTATAGGACGTCCCGGTCGAGGCGCTAAGTAGAAAAATACGTAGGTGGTCAGACTAATTCGTATACAAACTATTTCGGTGCGAACACGTAGGTGTTTCGAGCTATCGATTATTTTGTTGCTCAGACTAAAATAGTATCCCTTTCTAGAGGCCTCTGAGTACGATATAAACATAGCTCGCGTTGAATGTATCAGAAAACCGTGCGTGTAATACGGTTGAACTTTTTCAGAAGACTGGAAAGATTTTACAAATATTAGGTTGTCCCAAATGTTTCTTTCCTTTTATAAATAATTAATGCGTACACAATATTTTACGTTTCATGTTACATTACAAAATTGTGTACAATTCATTTCGCTCCATTACTGTTACAGCATACAAATATTAGGTTGTCCCAAATGTTTCTTTCCTTTTATAAATAATTAATGCATACACAACATTTTACGTTTCATGTTACATTACAAAATTGTGTACAATTCATTTCGCTCCGTTACTGTTACAGCATCAATGTCTAAGAAATTAGATTGTCTATTTATATAAACACTGCCACAGAAAATAATTGAATGCAACTCACGAAAGAAACTTTTAGGACAACCTAATATATACAAGTAACAAAGACAACGTGATTTACCCACGCGAAAGACGATCGAGTGCACCCGTACTCGCCGGTAATTCAAAGTCGATTTTCTCTAAAGCAAAGCCTTACATGAAAAATTTTGATTTTATTAGGAGGTTTGCATTGAATGCAAACCTGCGAACTTTACTGCGAAAACCTGTGGATTTTACTGCGAATACCGTAGACAGTGAGAACCGTCGCATATTACGAGTTGTTAAAACCACATGAAACACATTTGTCAAGATCGATGCAACATGGGATAAGCTCGAAAGAAAGCGTTCTATCGTCGCGGAATTCAACTTTTGCCAGAAAAATGGGAAAAAGTAATAGCTTTCGAGGGCAAATATTTCGATTGATAATTTTATATACTTCGCCATTGAATTAAATGCTCAAAAAACATTAAAAACAGCGGCTTTCAATGCAACCTCCTAATATACCTTCGACTTGTTTTGCATGTAGAATCACCTCCTTTTCGCTTGTACCACCAGTCACCGAACACCCCGTATTTACGTTAAAACGTTACGACGAGGAATCCTCGCCGGTTTATTGCCAGTCACCCAACCTCCGTTCCTCCTCGAGGCGGTCGCGAGGTAATGCAACCTTTGAAAGTAACCAAACGAGCTGTAAGTGCTCTCCAGGGTGGGCTCGAGTTATGTCCACTTTGCTCCGATACCCTGGGGAGGTATATGGCGCGCGTAACTCGACGCAAATGTGGCACTCCCGAGCAACCTGCTAGCCCAAGCCTTCGAAACCAAGCTCGCACGCGCTTAATTCGACGGAACACGTACGAGAAAGCCTGGAATCAAGCGCTGGTCCTCCTCGTTTCATCTGAAAGTCAATGACTCGCGAGAGAAAGACGTCAAGAAAATTTAGGTTCGTTGCACCATGGACGGAAACAGCCTCAAAGCGATCCAATTAACAAGAAGTTTCACGGTAACCTTGCTGGCGAGCCTTTTGGCGCGTTCAATCCGGGTCCATGGCGAGTTTCCTGTCGACTGGAAACTACCCCTTCCCAAGAACTCGACGAGTAAACAGCTTTCAGGTGCGCCGTAGCTGTTGGGGTCAAACTGTTAAATTGCAATTTCTTCCGGGTATGTTCAGTCTTCTCTCTTATATTAATTCCTGTGTTTAAATTCAACTCTCTCCGGCGCGCTATGTCGTTAAAGCGTTGATTACAACCGGCGAATTAAGCGGTTATTAAAATTTCTTCCGCGAAAAGTTCGCGGGAGCGTGAGCTGCCGATTAAAAAATGGCTGACACTAGCAAAGGGTGCGGTGAAACACATTCCATGAGATTGGGTGGAGAAATCTCACAGGATTTGTGTATTGTAGCTCCTCGTGAGGATCCATAGAGGTCCCTGCAGATGGTGTCGCGTGTATAGTTCAGTTTCGCATTCGGATAGAAAATGAAGCTTATTAGTTGAAAGTACAAGTTCGCGCAAGTTCGCATTCGATCGAGTTACAGTCCACTTATATTCATTCGTTGAGGAATCCAATTTGATTCCACGCGTCGTTTAATCGTCGCTAAAAACTGTCGACGCTGCGATGCATATACAAAACTAGTCAGAGTGTCTAGAGCATTCTCAGATCCATACTTGAAACTCCTTGATACTTATCGCAACAGAAAACTTCCATGTAGGTCTTTGATAACCTAGAAGTTCGGCAACGTGACGTCATAAGTTGATCTTCCTTACTTTCAGGAAGAGATGGAGGACCGACCTCGGATCTCGACGCTGCTCAACAGTCTGTCGAATTATAGCAACACGATCCCGGCTGCGACCGATCCGGACAGCAGGGCACCTCCGGTGCAAGGTGGCGCACGAATGGGAACGCTGATTGGTGTCTTTCTACCTTGCATCCAGAATATCTTCGGCGTGATCCTCTTCATCCGTCTCACGTGGGTCGTGGGCACGGCTGGCGCCATACAGGGCTTCTTCATCGTGCTCTGTTGCTGTTGCGTGGTGAGTATCGGCGAGCATCGTGGCGATTCAGGAAGGTTATGGGTCCTTTTGTCCTTTGGGAACAACCTTTGACTATGATCAGTTCAGAGATGGGGGTATTCATATTCATAAATATGAATATGAATAAATTAACACCACGCGGATTTGTGATATGAATAAATTTATTGTTATTATTAATTAATATTATGTGTACATTTATTTATTTTATGAATATGAATTAATTTATTTGAATATGATTAAATTTAAACATGTTATTCACATTTTTATCCATAAATAGCGTGTTGTTCACATTTTTATTTATAATTAACTCTTCATTAAATAACGTCAATCACTTACTTACATTGTTTACTATCCCGCACAGAATAGTTTCACTCCACCCAAATGGGTAATTACCAGAAATTATGTAATTTATGCAAATAAAAGAATCATTGTTGTTACTATTATAAAACACATTATAGTTGTGTTAGTAAACACGTAAACGAAATTCTGGGGATAATGAATTTGATGAAACACACTTTCATTAAACGAATTGTAAACCTCTCTTAAGCTGCCAGGATCAAGCTTTTTTCTCCCTGTATCATTATTTTTTATTCGGTATTCTTACAACCAAAAGGTGGTAATGAAAGTGTGTCATTAATTCATTAAGGTGCCAAGGTTCCAAGGTGCTTATACGTATTCCAGAGTTTCGTATACGTGTTTATTAACACAACTACGATGCTTTTTATAATAGAAACAACAACGATTGTTTTATTTCCATAAATTACATAATTTTTGTAATTATCCATTTGGTTGGAGTGTGTAAGTAAGTGATTAACGTTATTTAATGAAGAGTTAATTCTGAATAAAAATGCGTTATTCACATTTTTATTCATAAATTTATTGATATTTGTATTTATGAATATGAATACCCCCATCTCTGGATCAGTTAAAAATTAGTAGGACAGGTAACATCAGAGAGGATGATCCAGTGTCGTTAATACTAAGAGATACTAAGAAATACTAAGAAATCTTGATGAATATTGGAGACGTCTTGAAACTGTACGGTACTAAAGAATTAATCTGTTTGCCTGCAGACAATGCTGACCGCTATCAGTATGAGCGCCATCGCAACCAACGGCGTGGTACCCGCCGGTGGGTCCTACTTCATGATATCCAGAAGCTTGGGTCCAGAGTTCGGTGGGGCCGTGGGGATGCTCTTCTACACAGGCACCACTTTGGCCGCTGCCATGTACATCATCGGTGCAGTTGAGATCGTCCTGGTGAGTCTCCGCTTGGAACAGTTCCATCGTTAATGCCCGATACTCGGTATTAACTTACCTATTAATCCCCTTCTAATTGCTAGTTAAATCCTGACGATCTATTCTCCTAATCCCTGACACCTAAGGTTACCGTAGAGTCTCCCTGGTACCCTTGGAGTCTCCTCCAAGTCTCCTGCAAGTCTCCTCCAAATCCGATGCAATATAGAACAGGGTCGTTTGGATCGTTGCCAGGTGGAGAACATCAACCTCTGTTTCAGACTTACATGGCGCCGTCGCTGAGCATATTTGGGGACTTCACCAAGGATCCAAGTATCATGTACAACAACTTTCGAGTGTACGGTACGGGTCTACTGGTGGTGATGGGCACCATCGTCTTCATTGGCGTCAAGTTCGTCAACAAGTTTGCCACGGTTGCCCTTGCCTGCGTTATTCTCTCCATCGTGGCTGTTTACGTGGGACTCTTCTACAACTTCTACGGCAACGAGTCCCTCAAGTACGTAACTATGCTCTGTGCACTCTTATCCCGGTGGAATTAATCCTTTGCACTCGAGAGGTGACTCTCAATCATCATTAGGTTTCACGCAGAAAATCTATCAGCAATAATGTTTCTTTAAGTTTAATTTCTTTGGAACTCGAAACGTCAATAAAATGATTGCCGGTGAAGTAAAGGTGATCCGATTCACAAATCTCGATAGCTTAGCATCTCGAGTTGCTGGTAGATACTAAAAAAAGGGCCTCGAGTGCAAAGGGTTAACAAGAACTGACACGAACGTTTGCTTGTTTCAGAATGTGCATCCTGGGTAGGAGGTTGCTGAAGGACATTGACGTGATGGCGGACTGCAATAAAAACACCAGTGGAGTCCTCCATCAAATCTACTGCAAGAGCAACAACAGCCTGCTCCCAAACAATTGCGATCCGTACTACATGCAGAACAACTTGACCATCATCAATGGAATTCGTGGCCTGGCCAGTGGTGTATTCTTAGGTAATGAAGTATCCGTAGTTATACAGGGTGATCCGCTCGCTAGTAGACATAATGGACAACCACAACAATAACCGACCGTCATTGTAGACTTTATGACGGTGACCCATGCAGCCACTTTCGCTGCATATAAAGTCTAGAATGACGGTCAGCTATTGTTGCGGTTGTCCATCGCGTCTCCTAACGAGCGGATCACCCTGTAGTTAATGCTCGATTGTTGTGAAAATAACTGACACATTGCGTTTAGAAAACATATGGGACAGCTTCCAAGAGGAAGGTCAGCTAATTGCTTACGGAAGCGATCCGAAGGACATCGATATGATGGCGACATCCTCCTTCAATCAGATTCAGGTCGACCTCACCACCACCTTCACCATCCTCATCGGCATATTCTTCCCTTCTGTCACGGGTAAGCTAACGAAACATTTCTCTCGCTATCCTAAAACAATACATTTGATATCCTAGAGGTTTCTGAATGAAGCTAGTTGAATCATTTCACTTGGCCCCATCTAAAGTACACACTTGCGCTTCTAAGGCCTCGCACTTAGATCGCACACGGCGCAACCGATTTGAAATTAGTGTTGCAAACCGTTTGCGCTCTTTGTTTTTACCTATTCCGCTATCTTTGTTTTACCTAGATCCACGGTCGCATGCAACTAGTTTCAGAGTGATTTGAAACAGATCGGTTGCACCGTGTGCGATTGGCCTAACTCGCATTAATCACCGTCACCGATCGATCTAGTAACCGAATCTTCATAAATTCTCTCGCACAGGTATCATGGCGGGCTCAAACAGATCAGGTGACCTGGCAGACGCCCAGAAGTCGATCCCAATCGGTACCATTTGCGCGATCCTCACTACGTCAACGGTGTACCTCTCCTGCGTGTTGCTGTTCGCTGGCACGGTAGACAATCTGTTGCTGCGAGATAAATTCGGTCAGAGCATCGGTGGCAAGCTGGTAGTGGCCAACATGGCCTGGCCGAACCAATGGGTGATCCTGATCGGTTCGTTCCTCTCCACTCTTGGCGCTGGTCTCCAATCGCTGACGGGTGCCCCTCGACTGCTCCAAGCCATCGCCAAGGACGGCATCATTCCGTTCTTGACGCCGTTTGCCACCAGCTCCAAACGCGGCGAACCGACGAGAGCCCTCGTGCTAACAATCATCATCTGCCAATGCGGCATCCTCCTCGGCAACGTCGACTACCTGGCTCCCTTGCTCTCCATGTTTTTCCTGATGTGCTACGGATTCGTCAACCTGGCCTGCGCCTTGCAGACTCTCCTGCGAACGCCCAACTGGCGACCCAGATTCAAGTACTACCACTGGAGTCTGTCTTTCCTCGGTCTGTCCCTTTGCATCGCCATTATGTTCATGACCAGCTGGTACTATGCGCTGTTGGCCATGGGTATGGCTGGCTGCATCTACAAGTACATCGAGTACCGTGGCGCTGAGAAGGAATGGGGCGACGGTATCCGTGGTTTGGCTCTGTCGGCCGCTCGTTACTCCCTGCTGCGACTGGAAGAGGGGCCACCTCACACGAAGAACTGGAGGCCTCAAATTCTCATTCTGGCCAAATTGACGGACGACCTGGTGCCCAAGTACCGCAAGCTCTTCGCGTTCGCCAGCCAGCTGAAGGCAGGCAAGGGTCTCACCGTCTCCGTCAGTTGCATCGGTGGTGACTACATCCAGAACTCTGGGGAAGCTCTGGCCGCCAAGCAGAGTCTGCGCAAGACGATTACCGAGGAAAAGGTCAAGGGATTCGTCGACGTTCTGGTGGCGAGAAACATCGTCGATGGTTTGAGCTCTTTGGTCCAGACCACTGGACTCGGTGGAATGAAACCTAACACCGTGATCCTTGGCTGGCCTTACGGCTGGAAACAATCGCAGGATGAGAGGACCTGGAGAGTCTTCTTGCAGACGGTCAGAGCCGTCGCAGCGGCTAGAATGGCTTTGCTGGTGCCCAAAGGAATCAACTTCTTCCCAGACTCGACGGAGAAGGTGGTCGGTTATATCGACGTCTGGTGGATCGTGCACGACGGTGGTCTTCTGATGCTGTTGCCGTTCCTGCTGAAGCAACATCGCACGTGGAAGAACTGCAAGATGAGGATCTTCACCGTGGCTCAGATGGAGGACAACTCCATCCAGATGAAGAAGGATTTGAAGAAGTTCCTGTACGACCTTAGGATCGAAGCTGAGGTGGAAATCGTAGAAATGGTAAGAAGACCAAGTATCTTAACCCTTTGCACTCGAGGCCTTTTTTGTCTGGTATCTACCAGCAACTCGAGATGTTTCTTAGCATTCTATCGCCATGAATTCTAAGCTATCTAGATTTGAGAATAAGGTCACCATTAAAAAAAAACCTCCAAAGAAATGAAACCTAAAGAAACATTAGGTATTGTAGATTTGCTGCGTGAAACCTAATGGTGACTGACAGTCACCTCTCGAGTGCAAAGGGTTAAATTTCTACAGCATCGAATAGTGTTGGCTGTTACAGCTACATCTGGTCAGGATCGATGGATAAACGATCTCGTGGCCCATCGTTCCGACCATAAGCTTCGGTTTGGAAGTAGAAGGACGTGCCTAGAATCTAATTTCAACGTTTGATCTTTGTAGATGGATTCCGATATATCTGCCTACACGTACGAGCGAACCCTGGTGATGGAACAGAGGAACCAGATGCTGAGGGAGATGCGGCTGAACAAGAAGGAGTCCCTTGGAGTGGTAAGTGACGAAACCGCGAAGACGACTAACTTCGATACGACTGTGCGAATACACGCGTATACGATATATAATATATATATAATAAGAACTGCTACAGCGATACTGATGAGTATGTGTCTGTTTGTTGCGTGCTCGTCACGGATAAGGTGCCGACATTGGTGGACTTCAACGAGGTACCCGCCGAAGAAAATTTACCTCTGGTTTGTCAGACAACTCCCGGAGTTCCTCCGTCTCTCTTCTTCCCTGTCGGTGTCGTAGACACGCCACGTCCACGATCCTGTCACCCCCAACCCCCTTGAGCCCCCCCCCGAGCCCCCCAGTCTCCGATGTTTCATAACAACGCATTTTCGTTTGTCGACCATCTGACAAACTCACACCTGTCACCTCGAATAACCCATTCAGAGAAACTAAACTTATGGAGGTGACGCGAGAATCGTCACTCCGGAAGACTCGCGATTCCCTGTCGGTAACAATGGGTGCATTCGGTGGACACAACTGATCACCGATCATTGGAGATTTTCTGCCCGGAACACGTTGTGGATCATGGATCGGTATCAGTTGTCTCTGGTGGAATGTACCCAATGGCTCCAACCGCCCCCTCTAACGGTCGCTGCATCGTTTTGTACAAAAGCCTCCACCAGTTTGCTTTCTTGTTCATGATTATCTCTGGTACGCCCGAAAACGGCCCCAGTTTCAGCTTGATTGGCACGTTCATTCCGAATGCTTACATTAGTGGTCATTTATTTAGCCAGATCATAGAGTGCTTTGACGCTAGTGTTAGTCGTCTTTCGACACACTTGACTGTCTCCTGCTGTTCGGGACACGGCGGTCCGAGCCCGAATTCGCTGATCGTCGTTCTTATCGTGAACACAGGTGCAGACGATCGTGGACCATCACCACAACGTGGACGTGAAGATCGCCACCAAGGTGAGATTCCAGGAGCCGGGAAGCCAGAACGCGAACGCGGACGAGGCGCAGGAGAAGCTCGTGCAGGATACAGAGTCGGGCAAGGATTCGGACGGAGGCGACAACAACGAGGGCGTGGAGGAGACGAAGGACGGCGACGAGGAGACCAAGTTGATCGCCGGCTCGCCCAAGCAGGACAACAAGGAGAACACCGAGAAGGAGGCGAAGGAGAGCGAAGAGAAGAAAACTGAGAGCCCTGAGACGAAGCAAATCACGATTACACCGTAAGCGATAATTTCAACGATCCTTTCGATGTAAAGGACGATCAGATCACTTGCCTGACGTTATACTGTTTTCAGCGACGAGGGCGACGTGAGGCGTATGCACACTTCCGTGAAGCTAAACGAAGTGATCGTCGAAAAGAGCCATGACGCTCAGTTAGTCATCCTCAATCTTCCTGGACCACCACGGGACACTAAAATGGAACGTGAATCAAACTGTATCCTTTCGACGCTTAAGACCTTTCTTGATTATAATATCTAACAGATAGATAGCTTTTTATCCCTCGTTGCATTCCTTGTGAAATTTCAAGGAGACCCCGAAACACGGTACAATGTTAGAACAAAGTCGAGAAGGCGCTGTTGTATTTGTATTTTTCTTGACCACCGCGCGACAGATATGGAATTCCTAGAGGTTCTCACCGAGGGTCTGGACAGGGTGCTGATGGTGCGTGGCGGCGGACGGGAGGTGATCACCATCTACTCGTGAACTAGACCGGGAGGAATGGAAGTAACCGCCTCGCAAAAGCAGAAATCTAGTTTACTTCTTAAAGACCTAAACGACTTCACCCTAAGGAACACGTTGCTCTTGTGCCATTGTCTGAGCAGTCACTTGCGTTTCGCGTTGTGAACATACGGTTACCGAAGAAGAGTACGTACGAATCCCGATTGACGATGCCGTATTGGCGGACTCCGGATCGACTGGATCGAGGGGAGCTCGTAGGCTCGTTATAAGCTAATCCTCGAGAAGGCCAAAAGTGACATGCCAAAGGATATAAGTTTCCTTTAACTGAATTTCACAATGTAAACTAGGATACGTAGGATCTATCTTATTTACACTCGTCCCTTTCGATGAGATAGACAATGTGGTTTTATCCGTATCGCGAAAACTCTGCGCGGCAATACAAGAGAGAAAAAAAAAAGAAAAAACCAGACAGGTAGTACACAGAGCGTATCTCGATCTTAAATATTGTAATCAGGTTGACTCCGACGAACCGCGCGAGCAGATGTTTGTTGCTCGTCGAGTGGCAGAGTTTTGATGACGATGAGAGAGAATCGACGAGGAAGAACCGACACGTCCCGAGTAAACTCACTCCGATTCTAATTAACTCCCATTGAAACTGAAATCAAAATTTTTTGGTCCGAGGCTAAGATCGAAGCATCTACGAAACCACTGCCAGAATACTTTCTAAATGCTTCGCGTTTAACCAAAGACGCGAGAGGCTCATTTTTCTACACGCATTGTCGTTATAGAGAGTATAATAGGTATGTATAATTCTACTGCTTATAGGTGAACTTAGGGTAGCATAGGATAGCGCGTTGAAGTACGCCGACGAACGCGCACGCGCGGCGGAAGTACGGACGAACGCTGCAGCGTGAACAGCTTTACGTGGACGTACGACTCCTGCACGAATGCACCTGTGCTCGCAGAAGTCGCGAGAACGCGTCCCTCTAATTCATAGAAATTTTACGCGCGGACTAAGACGTAATGACGAGGTGGAAACCAAACTTACTAGAAAATTCTGAAAGTTACAATGCGCGACACCGCGCTGCTACGACTATAGAGATAGTTGAAATTGTCTATGTATTAAGAAAAGTATATTACTGCCAAAGTCTTGAAATCGTTTACTAGGATTACTCGGACACCGACCGTAGTAGGTCTAATGTAAAAGGGAGTTCGAACTCTCGGTGCGTTACAAAGGATATACAGTACCCAAGAATTACTTGAAAATATCGGAGACTAACAGCAATAGGACTACCGTACAAACTAATCGAACTGTACTGGCCGAAGTATAAACTAAAAGTAAAATTCTTCATACTAATCTGCCTTGCTGCGATGCTACGACGAGAAAGACTTACAGCGATAGGGTTATCGTACTAGCTCAAGCTCTTAACATGCTAAAGAATATATTGCCAAGAAATTTGTAAAAATTACTAATATATCAAAGGTTAACCAAGGAATTGGTGAATAGTTCTCGAAGTTACTGATACGTATATCGATACACACGCCGATGCAACCGATACCACTGTCTCTGACAACAGTAGCACCGAGAAAAAACCAATTGAAATTCTCTAAAGCATCGCATAAACGTATTGCTACGGTATCCTAGATATTACCAATTCGCATCATCAGTGATCAACGGCAACAACATTCGGTACTAACATCTGTACGCACAGACCCTCGACCCTGAGACTCTCTTCACCGTTTTATACTTCGATATATATACTCGTATCTCAAGCACGTAAATCTTGCGTTCCCATAAAGGTTCAGGCAGCAGCGTTCTCCTAAAATAAAGTAAACCCGACGCGTATATTCGGGCATCTCCTTCAGGACTGAAGTTCGTTTTTCCATTGTACGTTCTCGACCTTCTCGCGCGTCGAAGTCTTTGTCTAGATTCGCGTCTATATACTGTCCAAGGCCTACTGGTCCGTTTCACCGCTCTGAAAGGAACACATCTCCGCGTACACACAGAACACACACATAAGCAAACAGTCTTCTGCGAGCACGGATTCGCGTAGATCATACAGAGACGAACAATGAATGCCAAAAAAAAAAAAAAAAAAAAAATATGAAGTTTAGAAGAGAATAAAGAGATACGCGCGGCCATTTTCCCTTAACTCTCATCGAAGGATAGCGTAGCGCAGCGATCGGTCGCGTTTAAGTGTCGTGTGCCTGTCACGTTTCATGCACGGTCCGAAACTATTCGGTCGTGCTTCATTTAGATAGGCACTATCCAATACTTATATACATAAACATATATTTATAAGTAACCGAAGACGAGTCATGTATATGTATATATATGTGTGTGTATATAGTACATGTATAGCACATATGTGTAAGTATATATGACGAATAGTTTATTGTACGGAAAGGTGAAGTCGAGGATCGACGAACAGAAGAAAAAGCAAAGAATCTTTTTAAAAAGAGGAATCACGTAGCCGCGGGTGACCTATTGTACCCGTCGATACACTGTGTCTACTTAATCGATACCCGTGAACGGATCACAGTTCCGGAAAGAGAGTTTATCCGAGCGGAAACGAGTCGAGCACTCGGGGAACCTTCGTGGTCGTTTGACACCTGGCTAGGGAACAGCGCAACCGATTGTAGGACTCTTCTATTTGGGAATCGCGGATCAGTGTCGAGGATATTCCGAGAACGAGGTTCCGGGGGATGTTAGAAGTACGCACAAAAATAAACAGAAAATGTCCGACTAACGTAGGTTAGGAAATCGGTCTCGATTTAAGCGCGATAGGTTTAAAATTACTCTAACGCAACAGAGACTGTCGCTATAGTAACATTATAGTCATGTAATACTCTCTTGTTATCCCATTCGTACCCACGTTTCTACTTTCTCGTTGTCATACAATCAAACACCGATGACATATTCTAACGGCGAGTAAATTAAGGAAAGTAATTAGTGGAAACGACAGACTCGATTTGCAGACCTATATTACCCGAATACTTTTCGTTTATTTTCGTGAGTATGATACATAGTCCTGTTGGTCCAAGTCTATTCGCATGAATGTACAGTAGAACCTCGCTTATCCGAACAAGTTCGGGGACAAGGCAGTTCCGGTAACCGAGTAGTTCAGATAATAGAGCATAGTTTAGGTAATAGAAGCTACGGAGGGGTTAGATGGGACTGAACTCAGTACCCTTCAGCACCCCCAGCTTCTATTACCCAACCATAGCCAAGCATAAAAGTCCATAGTAGATGGTTCTTGCAGAGTATTGCTAGTACACCTCCATTACCTCAACTAGTCCGTTTATCAGAACTGCCTAGTCCCCGGACGTGTCTAGATAACAGAGGTTCCACTGCACGAAGGTCTGAAGCTGAGGATGTCGAGCAACAAAATTGCGCAACGTTGCCATTCTCCGCGATGCTCCCAGCAAACGTCCAAGGATCAAATTTCCCGACGTTATCGCGCGTAGGAAATTCGAGCGATTGCTTCAAAATTGTCACGCGAACGTCATTGTATCTACCTCAGCGCCGTCACCTTACTCTCGAGGGTAGTACTCGATCGTGCGAAGGGTTTCGCACCTTTGTACAGGCCCTGTCGAATCGTAAGAGTGGCCTCGTGGCGACGAGAGGATGTTAGAATTCGACAAAAAAAAAAAGAAAAAAAGCAATACAACACCATCACTGTCTTCAGCGTTGGGTCGAGGGATGAGAAAGAGCGACGGAGAAGGAAAAGCCAGCACGAGCTGAACGCGCGGGTTCACGAGACGCTCGTCACGTCTCTGTCTATCGTCCACGATGTTGCGACATGTACTTTCTAATTTTAATACGTTACTCACTTGTCGATTACCATATATTTTATGTGTAGTTGCCTATCCGTTTAGGCATCGGCACTGCATAGTTTATACGAGACATGTTGACTATGAGAAGAGTTTATTCGCGAGTAAGGGGGGGGCCGGCCCCGGGGCGGGGGTGGTGATGATGTAGGGGCAAGAGAAAATATTTGGAAAAGAAAGCGTCATGAGAACAAACAAAGAGACAAGACGAAGAGAAATACGTTAAAAATCGTGTTGTACATAAATAGATAGACTTTAAAATCACAAACGGGGGGAGGGGGTGTGGGTGGGGGGGGGGGGGGGGTAGAAGTGGACCCTTGAGGGACTTAAAAACACAGAGATTAGCACACAAGATGGCGGCGATTGCATGAAGTTTCCGAGGGTGTGGGGGTGGGGGTGGGGGGATCAGAGAAGGAACATCTTTTTCATAGATCAAACAGTATTGCAATGCGTTCTGCTGCCGCTTTAATATTTTACTATGTCGTATTTACTTGAAAATGCACAATTGACCATATGGACACACATACAAAATCACGTTAATAAAATAAAACTAAAAAAAAAACACATACACACACGCGCGCGCGCGGCACGTAAGTGTAAAAAAAAAAAGAAAAGAAAAACAGTGAATATATTATATAAATATATATATACAAAAGTATAAGGAATATGTATACACCTGCGAGCTTGGCGATTGTCGGGGGACTTATCGTGCGTCGTTTGCGGTGCGTCCCGTTTGAGAACGGGCCTCGCGTCTGGTTTAAATCACCTCTAGGCTGTGAGATGCGAGCTAAGCAGCAGAAGAGACTTGCTCGAGACCTCAATCATATGTGTCAAATCAAGCGGATGCTAATATACATAACTATACATACATACATACATACTTTTAATGAAAAAAAGAAAAACACAACCAAAACGAAAAAAAAAAAAGAATAAGAAATCATCAACAACAACAACTTATCTTGTTGACCCCGAGTCTGGTCCACCCGTAACGAGACTTTTCCCTCGCTCGTGGGGCGACGACACACCACTTAGTTTTTTCTCTCCTCGAGACACCTTTTAGAGTTCGAGTTACTAAAAAGCGACAAACAAAAATGAAAAAAAAAATACCACCGATAAATAAAGAAAATACAGAAAATCACGAAAAAAAAAGAAATAAATGCGTATGGACAAAAAAAAATTGCGACGATTTATCGATATTCCCATAAGGAACCGGAAGTTAAACGTTAAAACTACATAGAGTAATGGAAGGGATAAGAGTGTGTGTGTGTGTGTGTGAGAGAGAGAGGGGGGGGGGGAGAGAGAGAGATTGAAGGGTGGGGATGGGGGATGTGTTACGAAACGGATATATGTATATATAGATATGCACATATACGGATTCTATATATATGTGTATATATGTATATGTATATAGAAGAAACAAATACAAGATATATTTGTAGATACGAACACATTAGCCATCTGATTAGCGTATGTAATAGAGTCAATACTGTGAAATACCTATAAAACTTTACCCCTATACCCTTTTAGATTATAGACGATGATGAAATACTTGTAATTAACTTATGGAAGACGAAGTATAATGAATGAAAAAACTATACTGCGATCAGATCGATTAAATAAATAAACGACATACACCTATACAACCAGAGTTTGTTTTTAATGTGTTTTAAATTATTTTCCTTCCTTTATAAGTTTATATCTACGGCCGACTACTTTTTTGCAACAAGATTCGCTCATATGATGTGTCAGGAGGTGTCCAAAATTGAACGAAAAGTTAGTGTCAGTCAATTGAACTGCCACAATTAGAAAATGGAACGAAAAGTTTGTTGTCACCCAGAAGGCGTGAAGTGTGCTCCTGTTGGGTGGCAACCGATGCTAGCCTGTTCGTCGATTCGGTTGCCGTCTCGTAGGCGCAGAGGTGCCCCTGTCATACGGCAACCAACGCCTACCGGTTCGTCGATTCGGTTGCCGTCTCGTAGGCGCAGAGGTGCCCCTGTCATGCGGCAACCGGCGCCTACCCGTTCGTCGATTCGGTTGCCATCTCGTAGGCGCAAGGATGCCCCCGGTAGACATCAACAAGTACTTGCCGGTTTGTCAGTCCGGTTGCCATCTCGTAGGCGCAGAAGATAAACAAAGTATGGTAAAAATTTCATTACCTCATTTTCTGAGAATAATTAATTTTAATTACGTTTTTGTTAAAAGTTCTTCCATTTCCTGGTACATTACCCATTAATTCCCTTTCATTTCCTTGTACATTTCCCTTTAATTTCCCTCCATTTCCTTGTATATTTCCCTATAATTTCGCCCCATATCTCTGTGATATTTCCTGTCTTAACAATGTTGCAAATCCTCCGCTCAAAATAGAAACAACAATGTTGCAAATCGCTCCGCTAAAACTTCTATAATGTTGCAAACCCAACAATGTTGCAAATCGCTTCTCCCGAGACTTT
>NC_071982.1:13674645-13694379 GCF_026283585.1 Hylaeus volcanicus
AAATCGCTTCTCCCGAGACTTTCACAATGTTGCAAACACAACAATGTACAAGGAATTGAAGGGGAATGAATGGGTAATGTATCGGAAAATGAAGGGAAACTAAAGGGAAACGTGATATGAAATGAAGGAGAATTAATGGGATATGTACCATGAAATGAAGGGAAACTAATGGGGAGAAGTGTTAGGAGGTGTTTAAAGGTGTTAGGAAGTGTTAGGAAGACATAGGAGGTGTTTGAAGGTGATAGAAAGTATTAGGATGTGTCAGAAGGCGTTAGAAGTTGCCAGGAAGTATTAGAAGGTGGTAAGAAGTGTTAGGATGTGTTTTATGGTATTAGGAATTGTTAAGAGGTGTCAGGAAATGTTAGGAGTTGTTAGGAGATGCTAGGAAGTGTCATGAGTTGTCAGGAATTATTAGGAGGTGTTAGGAGACGTTAGAAGTTGTTAGGCGACGTTAGAAAGTGTTAGGAGGTGCCCAAAGATGAACGAAAAGTTGGTGTCTGTCATCGATGAACGACGTGGCGTGAACGAATAGTTGGTGTCTTTCACGAGTGACTGATGTGGTTTGAACAGAAAGTGAAAGAATACATGTCACCAAGTTAGCGCGGAGTATGTCCCTCTTGAATGGCAACCGATGCTAATCTGTTTGTAGACTCGGTTACTAAATCGTAGGCGCAGAAATGCCCCTGTTATGCGGCAACCTATTTGGTTGTCATCAAAAAGTTGCCGCGTGCTCGATTTTACAACTACTACGTTTAGTACTTTTATTATTCAAAATCATAATCAAATAATAATTTCAGAATTTTATTATCGAAAACTTATCAGTTTCACATATTTCTACGCGTCTACTTTAGGATTAAGAAATACAGGAGGTTCATAAAGGTTACTAATGATTTTTCGTGTTTCTTTTTCGTAAATACAAGAATGATACGTATTGCGCTTTTCAGCAAATATTATAAATAGAGACATTACTAAACATAACAGGGTCCCTTAATTAGTAGAAATCCTTTTGATGAATATTTTTATTACAAAAATGCGGTGACGTGAATAATCAAATAGATATATGTTTTGTAAACATATTTCCAATTCTTGTATGTAGTTATCAATTAAAGGAAATGGTATGACAACCACCACATTAATACAGGTTGAATACCTGCTACAAACAATATAAAATATAGTCTTCTTTTGTTACCAGAAGCTGTATATGAACTATGGGTCTGTGGAATAACCCTTAATTTTAATGACCGCATAAGGAAAAATGCTAAAGATCCACTAAAGTACAATAAGACTATGTAATAACCAAGTTTCCGAAATACTAACGAAGCCAAAAGAGCTGCATTAATTCCAACATATTTATAACCACAATAAACCAGCAAATCTAAAGTTGAAAGACTCGTTTCAAGATTCATTATATAAAGACTTACAGTATGTACCACTAATTCCATAATACCCCATGCAAGAGCAGAACTAGCAGCAATACCTAACTGCTCTATATTAAAACGTTCGTAAACCCCTAGGACTAATCCAGTCAAGACTACATATGTTAGAAACGCCATTGTCGGTATATACATATCAGGTGCATTTTTCTCATAACGTGGTTGCAATGGTACATCTTGTTCGTACTTCACAGACCAGTCCTAATAAAAATATCAATTATTTATAAGTACATAACATCAGTTACATTATTGAGGCAAATTAAGTGGAATAGCTCGGAGGAGAAAATTCCATTTATATAATAGGTAACAAATAACAGTTCCGTATAGCAACATTTCTTTGGCGAGACAGTCTCTAGATGCACTACATAAGGAATCACACCTCCGAGTTGCACCGTAAACTTGCTGCATCTTTCGTAATACTTACTTTGTGAGAGAACGGAAAAAACAACAAAGCCAATTTTGTAAGGACATAATCTGTATCAACAGCAAAATAGTATTTCAAAGCTGTAATTGGCACAAATCTTTCAATTTGCTGTTTCCCAGTCCCCACTAAAGCATTTCCATATTGCACAGCCATATCTGTAATTATTGGTTGTGCCAATAATTGTGTTGCAAATTGTGGCGATGGATAGGTTTCTCCATAAGTTTCATTAGGTAGATAGTTTGGTGGTGGCGCTGCACTGAATCCATATGATGGTGGTGGTGGTGGTGGTGGTGTTTGTTGTTCTGGTACATTAAAACCATATTCTGGGACCATACCATTGTTCATAGGAACTTGCTAAAATTATAAAAAATATAATTCTACATGTCCTATGATAAAATATTCAATGCTGTTTATCACATTTTAATTCTACCTGTTGATTATACATGTATGGACTCTGCGGTATAGGTGGTTGCGTAGATAAACCAGCAGATGGGTCTAATAACCTTTTCGGTTTACCTGTTTAAAGTAATTATTACATAAATTAATTATAAACAAAATATTATATAATTAATCTTTACTGTGATACTACATTTATGATACCATTTTCAAGTATAAAGCTATTTCAACATACAAATGAAAAATGACATTTGCTAAATAAAAATGGCTAAAAAATCATAACCTCTATATTCTCTAGCATACTTTATACTATTATGCATTTTATACAGAATACATGAAATCAAAGTTGATGTTTTCTATGAATCTACTAATAATTCGAAATAACGTATGTAAACAATAAATTATTGCGAAGACACACAGCATTTTAATCGTATCGCAAGTTCGCGACACAACAAACTTACCTCGACGTGCACTTGAATGATTGTAATTCATGATTGTATAAATGAATTTGTTGAATTATTTGTGGAAACACCAAACGTTAATAAGATATTTATTGATTACGGGATTAGACCCGACTATTCGTGCAGAGAAAATCGAAAACAATTCATACTAGATATACGTCGCCATACCCCGTCATTCATTGCGAAGTCCCACACTCCCACTCCAAATTCGTCATGATTCTCTCATCTTATACTTCTATGCACTTCTTAAATTACGACAATTAGCATAATTCTGTAATTAATATTCTTCAATATTTAATCCAATATGCCATAGTAGATATACCAAATGTACTGACCAAAAAGATTTACATTCATAAAACCAATAAACCACTCTGATGAAAAACATATATACTAATTGGTTAAGTTGGCCATTAAATGTCAGATGTGTAAAAAGTGTAACCTGTAAAATCATCGTTACTATTATTTATTACTGTAACTTGAGCGTATCAACATTATACTTACACAACATTTTTAGAGACTATTTTTAGTAAGCAAGAAAAAAATGTGTTAGATACGTGTACTATGATATAATATGTTTTACAATGCAATATAATATGAAAAATATGTTTATAAGTTATATTATATTATTGATATTGTTCGTATTAAGAGTTTATAATTGAAAATTTGAAAAAAAAAAGAATTTAGGGGGCACCCGGGTTTGAACCGGGGACCTCTC
Source organism: Hylaeus volcanicus (assembly GCF_026283585.1). Classification (NCBI taxonomy): domain Eukaryota; kingdom Metazoa; phylum Arthropoda; class Insecta; order Hymenoptera; family Colletidae; genus Hylaeus; species Hylaeus volcanicus. The sequence goes on from NC_071982.1 coordinate 13,678,075, forward strand.
GATCTGCAGTCGAATGCTCTACCACTGAGCTATACCCCCAATTGACAGTGACTGTCGATAACTAAGATTAGAACTCAATGACGTCTACACATCTCATATTTAATTACAAAATTACTTGTTGTATACGTTTTATAGATTCAATAATTTATAAATGCATCTGTAATCTTTCTTAAATATAAAGAATTACACTTTATATATTTATGTGATATTATATTGTGATATTATAAATCGAAAAATTATATTAAGTTCTGCATGCTATATTTCGAATGTATGAATATATTGAAATAATAAAGCAAGGTTCCCTTTCTTCTATCTTTGTTTTCATAAATATGAACCTTTTTATCTTTAAATATTTTTTAAAACCAGAATTGTACAACGAATTTTTATTTTCATAAATATGAACCTGTGTAACTCAAAATATGAACCTTTTTATCTTTAAATACTTTTTAAAACCAGAATTGTATGACGAATTTTTATTTTCATAAATATGAACCTATTTAACTTTAAATACTTTTCAAAGCTAGGATTGTATACCGTTAATTGTTTTGTAGGGAAAATAAAGATATGTTCTATTCTTACATATCAATTATTTTAAGAACTGGTAATTAATGTTCCTTTATTGCTAGTGGAAAAATAAGTATTTCTGTTTCTATTGATACGTCACTGAGACGTTGGTATCTAAGCAACCCTTACATTAACTGGTCGCGGTATCAGAGGGTTGCCAGTGCGCGTTCCACCCTCGTGTGGTGCGCTTCACAGTCTCCGAAACGAACAAACCTCGTGGACGAAACGTCATTCGGTGTTGCAAACATATTCGAAGATTATAACAACCGTCGCGATGGAAAAAAGGAAAATGCTAACGGTACAATTTCGTGGAAAGTAAGAATCACATTAATTAAGTAACGCTTTCTCTCGACGAACACTCAATTAAATCAAAATAATTTCTGCACGTAATTAGAAGAGCACGTGTGACCCTTGCAGTAAAAGAAGATGGTCCTTTGCTTTCGCTTTCGAGCACACTATGTCGATAATGTGATAAATAAATACATATTCTCGCACATTTTTATTTCTTGTTTAATTTTCTTGTATCTGATTTTCGTACGAATTGCTTGTCGATCAATCATCAATCAGCATCCTTCGTGTCGCACAAGGTCCGCTGTAATAATGTTGATAGAGTGGTTATCCGAGTTACATTTACAAATAATTTTATTGGCAACCTTGATCCATCGACTATTTCTTCGTTACACATTATTTTCTCCGGCTTCATTTCGCTCGCTAAAAATAACAACTTGGATCTATTGCATTAAGAAACTACCGTGCACGATATCGGAAGATGAAACGCAGTCACAGTTTTCATCAAACGATAGACACTTGGAGGAGATATTTAATTTGCTGCAAAACTGAAACAACGCATAATTATTTCCTTACATTTATTTTATCGAATGATTTATGTCTCGACAAACATGTCTCGAAAACGATCGTTTTCGCGCGTTGTAACGGCGATTGGAAATCGTAGATCATCGATTCGGTCGCAACAGAGACGATGGATCGAGGATTTCGCACAATGTTGCTGCACAGGCGCACGTAATCTCACATGAAACCGGAGATGTTATCATTAAATATTAACGACGCGCCATCACGAAGAGCGAAGGCCTACGCGAATTATTAACGGAGCAATAACGATCGACGTGCGGCACGGTGAATCAACGAAATAACGATTTTCAGTCATCGCCGCGTTAGGGCAACACGTGCACGTGGGTTCGTTGTACGTGTGTATATATATCATTAAACGTGCGCCACTTTGTTAGGGTCGGCCACACCGATTCAGTTTCTCGAGGCGTAGCACTCTTGGAATGTACAATGCGTTTTGCTATCAGCCTCTGGTATCTTTGAATTGATGTAAACGACACTGTGTTTCCCTGTAAGAATTCGTACGGCTCATTATCGCGATGAATATTCCGCGGGTATAATTCTGCGCGGGGAGGGTCCTCGATAATAGTGTAAGGGATGTAAGCCTAGGGGGATGAATAGAATACAATTTTAGGAATCGTCTATGACAAGGATCAGGTACGATATCGGATAATGCGAATCAAATAGAACCTAGATGGATGAAACCTAGAACCTTATGGATAAGTTAAAGAGAAAATATGAGAAGTACTCGTAACCATTTTAACGAGTTTTTATAAACAACGACTATGCATCGGAATAAATGGAAAGATCGCAGCTATCGTTATCCTTGCGTGAATTATATTCAAGATCTAATCAAATCTTGGCGTAAGAGTACAAGAGATAAGAAGTGCAATCTCACGACGACACAGTTGTTACGAGACCGTAATGTCGATACGCCGTTAAGAAAAAATTACCCTATCACGGGTACCGTGACTTCTGTGCTTCGTCCGGTGTAATTTGAATTAATTAACAAATGAAACTGCGTCAAATGATTGCGTGAGAATCACGTCGGTGTAACGGGGGAATGTTCTGAAGGGATAGATCGTAATTTTAAAACCACTATCGATTCTCACGTACTGTTATACACATTATAGACTGACCTGAAGTATGGTTCCGCGATAGCGTGACACGTGACGGGAAACAGCCTAAGAACGTTAGACACTGCTGTTTAAGAACGATGGTAACACCGTTCGAATTGCAGAGAAAATTGCTTCAACGACGCGCACCAAAGTTTTTTTTCCACCTTAGGTGCGTGACGAATAAGGCGATGGTGATTAAAATTAATTGCTGGTAATGGTGAGCGAAATAGAACAGCGGAGCTTGTGGATATAATGGAAAAAATACTTTTATGGTATTTATTAAGCGTCTATTTATGTTTCGATGCTCTAATTCGGAGATCGTCTTCGGAGATGTAAGAGTGAAATGCGGTATTGCTCTCTCGCTTCATCTTTTTCACGGTCTTCTTTACGCGGTAGCTTTTGCCTCGGCCAATTGAACTCACTCGCCAACTCTCCAGCAACCGACAATACCCTCCATCGTGCCAGTGCCCCGTGATTAGACCGACTATAAGCTTAGTGCTTTCGTTTAGCTCTCGTGCGTCTGAGTTAAATAAATCTCAATTATTTACGTAAGAAAAATAATACCAGCAAGCTCGCTATAATCAAATCAAACAAAAGTTAATCAGAAAAGAAAGCAAATATCTAAACTAGAAACGGGATCCTTCTAAGTTCGGAACAGTCGATCCTGTCTTTCATAGAAACTCAATCAAATCAAAACACTATTTCACTGGTAAACCCAAGGACGTACGCTTGACAGCCGCTGGAGGCAATAACGTTTAGTGCAACTGTGCCAGTAGCGTGCACCAGCTATCCGTTGCTAATTTCTTATCAAACCTCTTTTTTCCCCTCGAAAATCAATCGATTCATATCGCTCCATTTTCCGAGCACATACTCGCGTTTAAACACCGAACTTTTGCTTTTGCTTATTCGGCTCGGTGATTTCCTGAATTTAAAATAATTCTAATCTAATGTTTCCTATTACTTGGATTCAATTACTAAGTAATTATTTATTAAGTTTACTATGATAATTTATCTATCGATCCCTTGTATACGCGTCATTGTGTCAAGCAATCATTTGAAATATCATAACATAAATGCTCTATTTATGGATATTACGAATTAATGCATGACATTCCAGTCAGACTAGGAAGTCTTAATAATGAATTGATTACATCTAAAGACAATAGTAAAGTTCACGGTCTTAATCTTACTAAATGAAATGGATGAATCGATGTTATTACATCAATCTGATTCATACAAACATAATAATCTTTAATAATTTCAATAATTCCCTGACTCTTACTAATTGAATTAATTCCCTTCATATATTCAACCCCTTTATCTAAAAACAAAATATTCAATCCTGCAGTCAAATCAGTCAAGAAATAAACATTACTTGTCACATAAGGAGAATGAAGCTGAGCCACGAAAATGTTAATTTTTAAATCTATACGATGCCAGTACTTTCGCATAAAAACCAGTTTCCCTGTGGATAAGCGTGAGGTAATTAAAGCGACTGAAATAAACGAGCCATGCTTCCTAGCTTGCTTACTTTTTCTCCGCCGTCTTATCAAGCTCTGCAAGCTCTGCATGTGATCGTGCCTTTCGGTCTTCACTGCATAAAGACACGTTCGGAACCCTAAATTTTAGACTCCGATCCAATTGTCTGAAACTAACGTACGCATAATAAGAACCTACGTCTGTCAGAGTAAATTACGATTAATTATTACTACGAATTGAAATTAGAATTTATTTAGAATAGAAATTTTCAAAGAAGATCATATCAAGACACAACATAATTCCTGTATAAGAATTAAGAATTACAATGAAATACATGTTTACACGAATACATAATAAACTCCGGTTTCTACAAATTTCTCGAATTCAGTTAAATTGATCAAAACAAAGTTTTTCAACGCTGTCTGACAGTTAATTCAGGTGGTTCATCAGTTTCCCTCCTGGAACGCTAGTTTAATGATTCATTGCAGGTGTAAGCGACACGCCTTGCACAAGGCGCAAAGCGGGTCGCTCGAACTTCCCTTTATACTTCTTAATTATGCACATCGACAGAAGTTGCCGATACTTTCATCTGTATACAAAAAGCGTGAGCAACTAATAACGAACAGACAACTTTGGAATCATTATGTGCACTATCGAAGTAACAATCTGAATCATACAATTAAATTATAGATGATTATGAAATTATATATAAAATTTCCTGTAATAATATATTTATCGATTCCTCGTATATATGTTATTATGTCAAGCAATCATTTGAAATATCGTAACATAAATATCGTGACATAATTTTAGTTAAACAATACAAGACAAAATGCATCGCCCCCAAAAGAAAACTTGATATAATTTTGTGAATAATATCAAACAGTCGGGATTATAAACGGGTAAAAATCGATCAAATTCTACTGGCGAACTATATAAAAAGGAAGTTAATATTAACAGGTCGAGCTTATAAGATAACAAAACTATTCCTTCATCGTATGGATCTCATAGCTCCATTCGGATTTATCTCGATGGTTTTATCAGCAGACGATGACAAGAGGAGAGAAACGCGACCTTGCCGTGAAATGTAGCATAATAGTTTCCCGCTGGCGATAGGTGTTGTGGCGTTAGGTTTCTATGGCAGCGAGTGACCTGGTCAGTTCACCACGTGGACACTAACCGGGCTTTAAATTCGGGTCGAGTTTAGTGATAAGTTCCTGATAGGATCTGCGATCGTGTCAGTCTTTCTTGAAGGAACGAGGCCTCGTTGTCTGTCGGTCGATTATTAGCGGAACCATTCTTTGTTCCTAACTATGGTACGGGGTTCGTTAGAAAACTAGCCGTCCAATCGATACCGCCTCTTACCTCGGAAACAACGAAAAATTCGCACGGGTTTGTCGACCATTTGTTGATCGTCGATCTTCGGCCAGCGAATCAGCATTGCTGCATCGCTGCGGATGTTTCTGACACCTAACGTTTCGGAATCGGTGATTATTATTGGTATGGCTCCGCGAAGGTGTTCAGTTTCAGTCACGCAGCGGCGGCTGTGTTTACCGGGTTTGCTCCTATCGCGCGGCAGTAGTATAAGCGCCTTCAGTCAGACAGTAGTAATGGATAGTCCGTGAAATTGCACGGTGGAAAAAGATTCAGGGATTACGGCCGATTTGGTTCAACCAACGGCGAATCTAGACCTATCGGGACCTGGATCTAATTACAGTCGTTGATCGTTAAGGTTACAACGTTAGTAAAAGATTGCAACGTTAGTAAAAGTGCTCGTAATTAATACTTTTAAATACGGGGGCTGTTAGTTGCTTATAGCATACTGTTCGTTGCTTATCGAGTTCCAGATTTGCCCTTTCTTCGGTGTGTCTGACAATTTGGTCAACGACTGTACGTCAAGAAACCCTTTCTTTTTCTGGAATGTTTTATATGGCAAATAGTATTATTAAAATATGTTCGTCCTTCTGTTATTACCTGTACAAAATAAATTACATCGCGAGTTTAGACATTTAAATTTAGAAAGCCGAACAGGGAAATGTATTAAAAGTATTAGAGTTGCGGATGGTCGTACTGTGTCCATTAGTTTTTACAGCTATCTAAACTGTAATAAATGGAGAAAAATTAGCCTTAAAAGGGCCATCCGAGTGCAAATCAGAAAAAGATTCCAAGTGTATGCTTCATATTTTTTTCCCAACCACTGACCCCCTTCAGTGAACATGGTACCTGGTCAAACTAAGATTTTACTATATTTCGATTCTCGTAAAACCCTGAAAAGATCGGAAAGAGGTCCACTGGCGCAACGTCGAGAATAAAATGCATGCTTGATATTTTTTTTTCCTCAAGCACTGACCCCCTTCAGTGAGAGTGGTACCGGACAGTCTCTTCGGTGCGATGAATTCGATCCGTGGAGAGGGCGAAAGATGGTACCACGCGAGGTCGGACTAGTCGCGAACCGGTGGCAGAGACGGGCATGGACACTAAGACACCGCCGATCCCGTTGAAGGTCCAGGAGAAGCCTAAACCGAAGCAGCAAGAGACGGTGGCCGACGTGTCCCTGCCCCCGCTGACACCTTACAGAAATCATCGGCAGAAGCAGAGAACGACCGGGAGCCAATGGTCGCGTGATGCGCCCAGCGCCGTACGGTATCAGGATCATCAGAAAAAAAGGCCTTACAGGTACACTAGCCCCTCGATCGATATGCGTTTCTTCGTGGCGTTGTTTAGAGCAGGTTTCTCTCCACGTTTACCAGCTAGACGTAATTTCGACAATTTAAACGAATTTTCATCGAATTGTCTTGAATCATCAATCTCTAACGGGTCGATTCTCTTGATCACTGAATTACTTGTTTCCTTCGTTCGTGTATATAAACTATAGAGCTGTCTCAAAATCACGCTCGTAGAATCCAATCCATGGATGCAAAAGAACTGCTTAACTCTTACAGAGTGCTGCAAATCGGCGCAACGCCCTTGATGCACGCTTGCCAACAGGGTGACAGAGCAAGGGTCCTGAGACTGCTCAAAGAGCAAGAGGAGACGATAGGGTACAGAGATCGCACTCTGAGGAACACGCTTCATTACTGCATGGACGCAGGAACCGGAGGTGCCGTTGCCGCTGCGGCACCGGAACTAGTGAATGCGCCCGACGCCGAGGGGCACACGCCTCTTCATTTGGCTGTCATCGCCGGCGACACACAATTGGTAGCCGTGTTGCTTGCCAACGGTGCCGACGTGAACGCCAGGGACTTGGAGGGCCACAGCGTTCTTCATTGGGCAACTGGTACTATTTTTTACAAGTCGCTCTTGACATAATGTATCGTCTCTTTTTAAGATACTACGAAAAGAAAATTAGATAATGAAATACGTGTAATTTAAAAGTAGACTGTTAGAGGTGTACCGAAAATAAAATAATATAGTTAATTGTATCTTAAAGAAATGAAATATTTATATATTTCTATGCAACACCTAATATAGTTAATTGTATCTTAAAGAAATGAAATATTTATATACAGAATATAATAGATCGAGACGCCAGTATCTTAAAAAGAAATAACAGGATATTTATATTTTAGGATGAAAATGAAATCATTTAACACGCAATGGGGAATTTAAATTATAATTAAAAATAAAATATGTGATGCTATACTTCAAATGAAAATAACGCTATTAATCTGTTTCGTTTACTGATGTTAAAATCTGTTGAAAGTCGAAGTCTCTTTTTCCAAACCACTGTCTGTTAAATACAGAACGGTAACGATTAAAAATATTTTCAATCTGTTTGTTAGAAAATGTCTCATTTAGACGATCTTTCTCTATGTAGAACCGAGCGTGGCTGCTACCAAACTATGCAACACCTAATATTCGCTTTAGCCACAAGGCGACCGAATGGTAATTTTGCGGTCAGGGATTGCGACTGAACGCGACGGAGGTTGGATTCTTATTCAAGTTCGTGAAAAATAACCGTAAATAGGCGGTTCGATGCAAATCGAGTCGGTTTCCCCGTGGAAAGGTCGAGTCGTATGCGACCGGGCATTAGCGATTCCTTAGAAGCTGCGGAAACTGTGAATTACCGTACGTATCTTTTCTACCGATCTCCGAACCAACAGAGGGTGTATTGGTCAAGTAAGGTTACTGGGTCAGTTTCGATGACGTAATTCCGGTTCGCCAAGGAACACGCGAGACACACGCCGTGATAATCCACGAGATTGACCATAGCCGTCCTTGATGTATTCAAATGACTAGAGATTTATTGCCCTAGACCGTAATTGCCTGCTCCTCATTCCTCCTGTTCATTCGTTGGTGTTACGATTGAAAAAAAAAAGAAAAAAAGAGTTCCTATCGACGGTTGCATCTTTACAATTCGCGAGCTTCTCGTGCGTGGACACTAAACAGTTTCGTCGACGAGGCTAGAGAACTTCTTGCTAAGTAATATTTTGACCTACTTGAACGCTCGCGACGTTAATGGCTTTTACCGTGTACCCGGAACGCAGCGTGACAATTAAAATGGCAATCTCGAGCGGCAATTTTCGGAAGCAAACGTGTGTTTACTATTCCTTCCAAGAAATACAATGTATTATACATCTGTTAGTTAACTTCGGTCTCTCGACCAAAGAATGGACTCGATTTGCATCGATCTTCGGAGAACCTTAAATTTACGAAATGAGAATTCGTCTATAATTGTTACAGTAAAAACAAGTTTTCAGCCTGAAAGAAGCTTTAATTGCAATGAACGATCCTATTCGATAGAGAAATAGTAAATAGTATCGGTCAGTGTGACTGATTGTTTCTAAGATAGGAATTGATCTTGTATTATTTTAAATAAATTCTAATGGTGCGTTTACGCGCTCAAACTAATTGCACAAGCCGGCTTGCGCAAGCCAATTTGTGCAAATAAACTAGATAAAATATTGCCGTTCACACGAAATTTTTGAAATGGAAAATCCGAACGAATGCGTATGCTTGAGATTGTAACTGAGGCTTGAACGACATTTACACATCATAACTCTGTGCTTCTTGTAATGCATAACATCTCATCTCTATCGGGACCCAGTGGCCCGCCTATATTGCATAATTTGCATAACTTCTTATCTCTTTGTCGCTTGACAACTCGTCTATGTGAGCTCCCGCTGGCTCCCCTCTAGCTGGGGTACCTCGGGGTTGCTAAGCCCGTACCGTAGCTTACAAAAACACCGCTACAGCCCCTGAGGACTACACGCACCAATCTCAAGCCGATTTTCTGTCGGGACAGATTTCACTCGAGCCAAATTTTTTGGCTTGCGCAAACCTCATGTCTGCGTTCACGCGCTACAATTAACTTGTGCAAATAGCACTTTAAACCAACAAAATGATCCCTCGAACCCTCAATGACTTCGCGCGATGTAAATCGTATGTTTCAACGTCACTAAAATCCTTGACATCGACCGTAAAAAACAATCGACTTGTTATGAAATGCCATCGTGATATCCAAAACGCCCGCAAGTTGCGTGTATTACGGCATTCGCGACCTTTATTACTTGTAATCGTTAGTTTACTTAGCAGAGAGAAAGAGATGAAAGATCGAAGTAACCGAATACCAAGTTTCAAGGAGCAATGAATTATTCATTATCGAATAACGCAAGGTGTTCCTAAATTTCCTAACCAATTACTAAACTGTTCTATTAATCCTACGCGCGACAAGAATTTATATATTATATTTTTTAAGAAATAAGTAATTGAGTATGGCTGAGCATCTGGGAGATAAAAATTCGTTTATGAATTTAGATTGTAAATAGAAACAGAAATGGCAAACTCGTATACCTTGTATCTTTGAAATAAGCTCGCGCTCGTGTTTAGTGTGTGGAGAAGCAGAGTGTGTTCGGCTGGTGCTAGCAGCGGGAGCTCAACCCTCGACGCCTGATCTCCGCGGGGGATCTCCTCTTCACTATGCCGCTCAATGTTGCGGCGCGGCCGCGACTGCGGAGCTCGCGGTGCCCAAGAAGGTTGGATTAAAAGTTCTCCAAACCCTCTTGGAATTCGGTGCCGATGTAAACGCGAAAGACGAAGACGGAAGGCAGCCGATACTATGGGCCGCGAGTGCTGGCAGCGTTGAGGCTGTCTTAGCATTGGCTAGGTAAACGTTTCATTCGAGACTTTTATCTAAAGAAGACACATTCTAATCCAAAACAAGTATAATACAAGTACATAGTACAGTATATAGCACAGTATATAGTACAAGTTTGAAAATGTCTGTCGAAAGAATTTCCGATTCTAAGAGCAATAATTAAAATACAGAGCCGGTGGTTCAGCTGCCGCGGGAGCTGCGGACAAGGATGGTCTCACAGCTCTTCACTGCGCCGCTTCCAGAGGCCACGCCAGGTGCGTATTTTTGCGTCTTTTGCATCTTTCTTACAATGATAAGGTAGATTGCAAACGTTACGCTACTAAGTGATTCTCTATCTTTATCTTATCGTCTTATTATTCGCTCTACTCACATCCTTCCATCCACGCCAGGTGCGTGGAAGCTTTGGTGAACCTATGCGGTGCTCACCCAGACCACGTGGACGATAATGGTTGCTCAGCTCTGCATTATGCAGCCACTCTTGGGCACGCTGACGCCACGGCTCTAATTCTGAAACTAGGGGCTGATCCCAATCGACAGGATCGAAAGGGTAGAACGTAAGTATTCTCAAGGACCTGAAATAAACGTCCCTCCGAAAATATTGCCATTTTTATTGGCCACAACGGTGTATTGGATCATTCGCTGCTTCAAATGTAAACAATTGATTTTAACGCTCTGCTAGCAGAGGTCGTCGTCAGCAATATTCAGTACACGTATGACACTAGGGACTAAAGATAGAGTGTTGTTATCAAAACATCCTCAGTATAGCACAAGTACTTCGATACTGAAATTAATACTCCTGAATAATTTAATAGACGTACACTACCAATAGAGACAAGCTACTGTACCAAGTCTATAGACAAAGTATAGTCAAAGTAAACTTAACTGGGTTACTTCCATTATACAATTCAATTATGAAAAAGACTCTATCCTCGTTTCTCTGTCAACTTTGTAATACAGATACTGAAGTTACATACCATTTAACACATTTCAGCCCTGCCCTTTGCGCAGCAGCCAAGGGTCAACTGGAGACCCTGAAGATCCTGGCCCAGCACGGAGGTTCCCTTTACGCGAGGACTGTCCGTGGCACAGGTGTAGCTCACGAGGCTGTAGCTTCTGGTAGAATCGAGCTGATAAAGTGGCTGGCGAAGAAGCGTCCAGGGACATTGGACGTTGCCACGCACGACGGGAAGACACCTTTGCACGTGGCGGCTCTTCATGGTCATCTAGATGTCTGCAAGGTCCTCTTGGACAATGGCGCGAGGATCAACGCTGTCCTTCGAACCAGCAAGGGCAATATTATGACTGCGCTGGATACTGCCCTGTATAGAGGGCACAGAGACTGCGCGAAGTTGATTCAAATGCACGGTGGGACTACTGCCCAGCAGTTGAAGATGCAGAAAATTGGACCGAACAAAGGTCAGGTTAGGTATATATATTTTGCACAGATATCTTTAAAGCGTCAAGTTTTCATGCAGTAGTTCTCATGGATGTCGATATAGTGCTGAGAAAGCGGAGACATGTCGAGCTCATTTTATCAAGCATATTTTCAATGCTGGCTGAATGGAGAAAGTATTTTATTGTTACTTGAATTATACGGAATCGTAAATTTCGAAATTGAAGAATGTTGGGAAACAACTCGTGTTTTGATGTTATCGCTATTTATTTTGAATAGTTGTAAAGCGAAAGACTGGGAGAAACGAAGTAACGAAATACTCGTCTTTTTATTGAATTTTTAATTTGCATAATTGCTCTTAGTGTTCGCAGCGAGATTGCAAATGAGACACGTGGATAGTAGCACCGACACCGAGAGCAGCCCTCGTAGACGAGGTCGTGGCTTGAAACTTCCGGAGCTCTACTATGAGGAGCAATGGATCGAGAAAAGAACACGAAGAAGGGGAAATTTGAAGAAACTTGTTCGTCAGGATAGTCGAAGTTTTAGCGAGGAAGAAGTAAGAATGTCGAAGACATCTTTAAAGAAGGATCATCAAAGGAGAGCTCGAAGTGAATCGGCAAGGTAACACGTTCCCTAACTTCTATATTTTTAATTCACCTTAATTTACCAAATCTTGATTATTTAAACAAACTCTAAATTATATAGGAATATCATCCAAAATTAGATCTCAAAATACACGATCGTATTTAATTATGAAAGAGCAATTTATTGTCTAGAAATAATTTAATGCTTCGATTATTAAATTTACAGAACTCTTGAATTCGCTATAACCAGAAGCTCGTACCATAACGAGAGCCTACTTTCGTACCAATTATCCTAGAATCTTTGTTTTACTTTTAATTATTACAATATTTCAGATACGACGAAGACGACACGGACCGTAAATTAAGAAGAAAGAGAAGTAAAAAGAGGTCGACGAGATCCAAGCGAAACTCCAGCGATTCCTCGGTAGACTCGGAGCGTTGCGAACGCGTCGAAGATCACTCGAAAGAAAAGTCAGAAACGCGAAGAGAAGAGAGTAAAACGGACAAGAGTAATGGAACGGAAGATAAAGAGGACTCGAAGAAGGACGACGAAGAGGACGAAAGCGTAAGCGACGACAGTCTGGAAATGGTGGTAGTAAAGAGATCCGTGGAAAAGAAGTGTGAAAAGGTGGTGTCTGGAAGAAGATCAAAGACACCCAGGGAGAGTTCCAAGGAGACCAAATTTACGAAGACGCAAAGGAGCACCAGAAGAAAGCTGAAGTCGAACAGATCAAAATCTTCCAACAATGGCGATAGTACGACAGATCGAATGCAATCCTCGGACAAAGGACAAGGGACGAAGGAGTCCGAATCTCACGAACGAGAGACCCCGAGGACCTCGATTGACGAAGACAAGAACAAGGACAGCCCTGGGAAGATAATCGAGAGTCGATACAGGAAGGACGTAACCGACAGCACCAGCCAGGAAACCGTCGAACGAGTCGTTGTGACGGCTGTGGTTCACAAGGATCAACCTCCCGACACGCCCAAGATGGTGCTAGAGAGCACCAAGGAAGTGACCTTCGACGACAGGCTGAGAACGGAGGTGATAGAGGCCGAAGTGGTCTCCAGAGACGCTGGCGCGAGCAAAGTTGACGATATAGTTGAGCAAACTGGCGAATCGCGCAGCAATCTTGTAACAAAGGCGGCCAGCTTGAGGAAAGATGTCGAAGAAATGAGGCAGCAAGTTACTCAAGAGAGGACTCAACGCCAGGATAGAAGACGGAGTCTCCACGAAGGAGATCTTGCATCTGCGAAACAAAGACGAGATGAAGAAGACGCGGGGCAGAGACAGGGCGAAAAGGAGTCCAGAAAAGATCACGGTAAAGGAGAAGCAAGGACGGATGAAAGTGGAAAAGATAAGACATCTTCTACCGAGGAAACGGAAAGCAGGAGACAGGAAGGAGTAGATGAAACAGGTAAGACTTTGAACGTAACGGAACAGCTCCTGGGAAAAAGATCCAGCGAATCAACATGGCTATAGTAACAGATATTTACGTGGTGAAGGATAGGAGATACTTACAAGCATACAATCTAACAGTTCTTCTAATAGATTGCAAGTATACTTGGCATTTGTTACGCGTAGAAATGAATTCACTGTTTTCATATTTAATTATTTTTAAGTGGACTGTTATATTTTTAAAAATATCGTGCAATTTTTATGTTTTTTATCGCGTTGAAAGAGAAGTCAGTTTGGAAGTCAGTATGGAACAAAAGAATTGAACAAATGATTAATAATTATTTCACAGAGGCAAACACTCGTAGATCCATGCCTTAAAACTAACTTAGGAAACATGCCTTAAACCTAACTAAGATACATGCCTTGAAACTAACTTAGACTAAACTAAGTAACCACAAGCAAACTGAGTACCCACAATCAATAGGAGGGACGCGAGACGCGAACGCGCGATCGCGAGATCCGTATCGACCGAAGGATCGTCAAAGAATGAGACCGCACCCTTCGTACACCTGTCGGTCGAGGGTCGCGGCTTGCTCGTGTCTCTCGACGTAGGGAAGGGGAAGGGCGAACAACAACCGCGTGACATGTCGTGACATGTCGATTCGAAGGGTCGTTGGATCCATCCACAAAAGAATTTACGATACATTAATATCACAACAAAATCATATTCCCCATCGTTGCTTAAATAATAAGTATCGTTAATAATTAATTCAACTATTGTTAGAAATTAATATTTAGTTGGTGTAATCAAAAGATATTAAAATATTGACAAATTTCTCACGATTAATGTCTCGAATGAATACTTATTCTGAATCGTAATTGTTATTAACGTTAAATCGACCACGATTATGCTTTCAGATTACTTGTTGTAAATATACAAGTTACCCGTATATCTCATTGCGAGAGAGTTTGTGTAATGGCTGTGTGCAATGTTCGTTTGAAATAATTCAATTGTTATTTACAGACTGTAATGGCGTAAATTTGTATAAAAGCCTGCAGAAACTCTTTTCACATCCTGACTTCTTTTTCGCTGCGATAAGAAACATCAAAATTGTACGATATTTTATCAAAATAATCTTAATATATAAAAAGATAGTTTTTTCTTGTTAAATAAATGGTATTTAACACGGTCTTGACAGATAAACGATAGGGGTTTTAATTCTTCTTCGAACATTTGTTCCTCGTCTAATTTTCGAAGGATTGTAACGGGTCGAGGAAACATCCCCGTCAATTTTCTGTAGAGTCCTCTTTCCAGGCAGGTTAGACGCACACGCGGCAACCGAGTCGGAAGTTTCCACGCTGGATTCTCGAAAACAGAATCAACGACTCCAGAGTCAGCCGGAAGGCGATTCTGCTTCCAAATCCGAATCAACGACATCCCAAGCTGACGAGACTCTCGACAAAGTGTTCCACGAAGATAAAACAGACGCATCCGAGCGTACTTCCAAAGAGGAATACGACGAGTCAGAGGAAAGGAGTAAATCGGAGAGTTCTAAGGATGAAAGAAAAACTCAGAAGGAAGTCACCACGCCGAGAACCGCTGTAGAGGACATTCCGCCGTCGGAGGAGGAAGATAAAAAGCCAACGCCGAGGGAAACCGAGAGTAAATCTAAAACTGAACCAGGAACCATCAGGAGGAAGCCATCGATCGATGAAAAGAAATCTAAATCGTCCTCGAGACAATCTAGCAGCAGTGCCAGTCCGTCGAAGAGCGCTGGAGGTCGGAAGAGGAGGGAAATCGGTAAAAAACGGGAGTCCTCCACGAAAAAGGTGTCGACAAAATCGACAGAGAAGACAAGTAAGGACGCCGAGATGGAGGCACCAAAGGCGCAGGATGCTGACAAAGAAGTCACAGGGAGTACAATGAAGAATACGAGTATTCTAGTGGAAAGCTCGAGCAAGGAGTCGCCAGATGATAAGGAACAAGCGGATTCAGCTCGAGGGAAGTCTGTGGAGTTCTCTTCGGCATCGAGGGACTCTGCCCTGATGGAAGAGGGCGACGACAGATCCCTAAGCGTCGATACACCAGTCGCTACTAAAAGAAAACTGTCTGGTGAAGAGGAAGCTGTCAAAGACACATCTCCCGCGAAGTCCAATCTAGATGATCAGACGGAGAGTGAAGACGCAAAGAAGAGCAAAAAACGTTCCGTCGAAGACGCGTTGACGGGAGGTGAGCGTAGAACAACTTGATATTTTCATAGTTAAAATGAATAATTTGGTTCATTTTACATTGTTTCTTCCAGAAAAGGAGAGCTTCCGGTACATTGACGAAAGCTCGTCGAGTTCTCCCAAATCAGCACAGGCGAGACGATCGAGGCCCTCGACAGGAAAGGCTAGGCATGGGAGATCGTCCTCCAGAGCATCAGCGAAGAAGAGTTTATTCGAGAGTTCGGAAGAACGGTCACCCGATAGGAGCGCCATAGTCGCGGTCATCGAGAGCCCAGAGTGGGACGACGAGGACGAAGAGATAGCAAAAGAAATCCGAGAAGTGATCGGAGAGGATGATGAGCACGAGACAGAGCCTGAAGAGGACAATGAAATAGGAGTTGTGAGAGTACTGCCCAGTACGAGCGAGGAAGAGACATCTCGAACGGGCCCTGATGTCCGTAGAGCATCCATTACTGACTCGTTGCCTCAAGTAAGAAACTTTTGAATACAATTAGGTTTGGTGTGAGATGTAGCAACAGGAAGTAGACCCGTGGTTTCTAGAATAAAGAAGGTTCCCGTAGAGCATCCATTACTGACTCGTTGCCTCAAGTAAGGAC